>NC_056523.1:329054744-329067679 GCF_019175285.1 Sceloporus undulatus | reverse complement strand
GTTTGTCTGCAGACAGTTGTCTGGATTTTGTTGTCACTGTGTGCTGTAAATTAGGGTCCTCCGGGCACAAAAGCAGACAGGATTCCAGTACCTGTTTGTCAGACGTGGGAATTTCAGCAAGTGGAGTTGACATCCCCTCTTCTGTGGATGTGGATGCGCCATCAAGTCAAATGAAGGTGTCTCGATGAATTTTGTAGGGTTTTATTATTTATTATTTTTATTTATTTTATTTATAGACCGCTATTCCGCTTTGATCATAGCGGGGTACAAGTAAAACATTTTCATCAAAATATTTTTAAATAAATAATTAGATTAATTTTAGGAAGAGTTGTCTTCCAGGCCAGGCCTCTCTCCCCCTCAAGATGGGTTGGAGGAGGGCTCTTTTCTTCAGGCCAGGCCTCCTCTCCCCTCAAGATGTGATTGGAGGAGGGCCTCTTGCTTCAGGCCAGGCCCTCTCCCCCTCAAGATGGTGGTTGGAGGAGGGCTCTTTGTCTTCAGGCCTGCCTCTCTACCCCTCAAGATGGTGGGTTGGAGGAGGCTCTTTGTCTCAGGCCAGACCTCTCTCCCCCCCAAGATGGCGGTGGAGGAGGGCTCTTTGCTTCCAGGCCAGGCCTCTCTCCCCTCAAGATGGTGGTGGAGGACGGCTTTTGTCTTCAGGCCAGGCCTCTCTCCCCTCAAGATGGGGGTTGGAGGAGGCGCTTTGTCTTCAGCCTGGCCTCTCTACCCCCAAGATGGGGTTGGAGAGGGCTCTTTGTCTTCCAGGCCAGGCCCTCTCCCCCCAAGATGGTGGTTGGAGGAGGGCTCTTTGTCTTCACCTGGCCTCTCCCCCCTCAAGATGGGGTTGGAGGAGGGCTCTTTGTCTTCCAGGCCAGGCCTCTCTCCCCCTCAAGATGGTGGTTGGAGGAGGGCTCTTTGTCTTCAGGCCAGGCCTCTCTCCCCCTCAATGGTGGTTGGAGGAGGGCTCTTTGTCTTCAGGCCTGGCCTCTCTACCCCTCAAGATGGTGGTTGGAGGAGGGCTCGTTTTCTTCAGGCCAGGCCCTCTCCCCCCTCAAGATGGTGGTTGGAGGAGGGCTCTTTGTCTTCCAGGCCAGGCCTCTCTCCCCTCAAGATGGTGGTTGGAGGAGGGCTCTTTGTCTTCCAGGCCACCTCTCTGCCCCCCAGATGGGTTGGGAGGGCCTTTGTCTCCAGGCCAGGCCTCTCCTCCCCTCAAGATGGTGGGTGGAGGGGCTTTTGTCTTCCAGGCCAGGCCTCTCTCCCCCTCAAGATGGTGGTTGGAGGAGGGCTCATTGTCTTCAGCCTGGCCTCTCTCCCCCTCAAGATGGTGATTGGAGGAGGGCTCTTGTCTTCAGCCAGGCTTCTCCCCCTCAAGATGGTGGTTGGAGTAGGGCTCTTTGTCTTCAGGCCAGGCCCTCTCCCCCAAGATGGTGGTTGGAGGAGGGCTCTTTGTCTTCCAGGCCAGGCCTCTCTCCCCCTCAAGATGGTGGTTGGAGGAGGGCTCTCCAGGCCAGGCCTCTCTCCCCCTCAAGATGGTGATTGGAGGAGGGCTCTTTGTCTTCCAGGCCTGGCTCCCCCTCAGAGGTGTGGTTGGAGGAGGGCTCTTTGTCTTCCAGGCCTGGCCCTCTCCCCCTCAAGATGGTGGTGGAGGAGGGCTCTTGGTCTTCCAGGCCAGGCCCTCCCCCCTCAAGATGGTGGGGGGAGGAGGGCCTCTTCAGGCCAGGCCTCTCCCCCCAAGATGGTGGGGTTGGAGGAGGGACTTTGTCTTCAGGCCAGCCCTCTCTCCCCTCAAGATGGTGGTTGGAGAGGGCTCATGGTCTTCAGGCCTGCCTCCCCCCCTCAAGAGGTGGTGGGAGGAGGGCCTTTGTCTTCAGGCCAGGCCTCCTCCCCCTCAAGATGGTGGTTGGAGGAGGGCTCTTTGTCTTCCAGGCCTGGCCTCTCCCCCCCCTCAAGATGGTGGTTGGAGGAGGGCTCTTTGTCTTCCAGGCCAGGCCTCCTCCCCCCAAGATGGTGGTTGGGAGAGGGCTCTTTGTCTTCAGGCCAGGCCTCTCTCCCCCTCAAGATGGGTTGAGGAGGGCTCTTTTTCTTCAGGCCAGGCCTCTCTCCCCCTCAAGATGGTGGTTGAAGGAGGCTCTTTGTCTTCAGGCCAGGCCTCTCCCCCCTCAAGATGGTGGTTGGAAGGGCTCTTTGTCTTCCAGGCCTGGCCTCTCTCCCCCTCAAGATGGTGGTTGGAGGAGGCTTTGTCTTCGGCCAGGCCTTCCCCCCTCAGATGGTTTGGAGAGGGCTCTTGCTTCAGGCCAGGCCTCTCTCCCCTCAAATGGTGGTTGGAGGAGGGTCTCTTGTCTTCAGGCCAGGCCTCTCTCCCCTCAAGATGGTGGTTGGAGGAGGGCTCTTTTCTCAGCCAGCCTCTCTCCCCCTCAAGATGGGTTGGAGGAGGGCTCTTTGTCTTCAGGCCAGGCCTCTCTCCCCTCAAGATGGTGGTTTTTTCTTGGACAAAGAATACTCAGAGGTGGTTTTGCCAGTTCCCTGACATATAGCTACTATACCTCATCATGATACTAGCAGCACAATTATGTGTCTGGTTGTGAACTTTAATCAGTTCTACCTTTCCAATATTCTGTTTAAAAGAGAAAGCTACTGAATGCTGGCGGGTGGAGGCAACCAATGGGAACTCACAATGTTTTATAGAATAGATAAGGGGTGTGTGTATGCCTTCAAGTTGCTTGTTTTGTGGCAACCTCATGAATTCCGTAGGGTTTTTTTAAGGCAGAGATACTCAGGGGTGGTTTTGCCAGTTCCTTTCTTTGAAATATAATTACAGCACCTGGTATTGGTTGGCAGTCTCCCATCCAAACACTAATCAGGTTTGAACCTACTTAGCTTCTAAGACAGAATTTAGAAAGACTCTTCCACCCACAATGCAAATCATAAATTCCACATGCATCTATTTCGAAAACGAGGAAGCAAAACTTCCTTTTCTTTGGATGATGTAACAATCGGGCACAACAGCATTGTCTTAAGAAGCATCCCCTTTTCTCCTCCACATACACTGAGGTGGAAGGTCTTCTAAGATTACATTTCCACATGCAAGTCATTGGCAGCTGGTGGGGAGTAGTCTTGGAATCTTGATGTGTTGACCCTGGAGAAAGAAGGTTAAGGGGTGACAGGCTAGCCATGTTTAAATATTTAAAGGATGCTATATTAGGATGGAGCAGCTTGTTTTCACTGCTCCAGAGAATTCAGAAAATTACACCATATAGACCTTGATATGGAATCACAGCTAAAAACAATAACAATTTCTTACCCACCTTCTCAATTGAGTCAAAAAACAATAACAGACTAAAATACAAGAGACTGGACGCATTAAAAATGCATAATATCAATTAAAAGAGCACATAAACAAAACAGTGAAAATAATATTTTCAGACTCATAATCTAAAAATCATCTGGATAGTCCTGGTGGAAGAGATGGCCTTTAGTGCTCTTTAAAACTCTGGCAGTATATCCAGCTATGAATCTCCTCCAGCAGGTCATTCCACAATCTGGGGGCGACTGAAGAAAATGTCCTCTACCTAACAGTTGTTAGCCTAGTTTTTGGCTGACTGAAGTAGATGTCCCCCAGAGGACCAGAGTGTTTAGGGCAGATTATACAGCAGAAGCTAATCCCTATGTAACTGACTCAAACCATGTCAGTATAAGGTGTAATAACAATACTTTGCACCTTACCAGAAACTAGTATCTTATTTTTCTAATTAAAGTGCAAAAATGCATATAAGCTTTCAGGATCTCTAGTCTCTTCATCCGCAAGTTGTTTTCAAAAGCAGGTCATATAGATTCTCAACATCAAAGCTGGAGAATCCCTGGGTAGATGAATTCTAGAAGTCACCACGAGGGGGCAAGGTTACAGGGAATATTCATTACATGAAACTGAATATAAGTCATGAAACTGTTTCTACTTCTGAACATAAAAGTACCAGTGTACTTATTGTCATCACAAAAATCTAGGGGGTACCAAATTTAAGAAGGAAAGTACAAAGCAGAAGAATGACAAGAAAGAAGTCAGACCAGAGGTTGTTCCAGCGCATGAATGTTAATTCAGTGAATATTTGGGGACAAAAATGGAGGTGTTCCATATGGCAAGAATAACTTTATTAAACAACCAAAAAGGCACAGTATTCTCTATGCAAGCTGTTGAAGCCATAATAGATAATAAATAATAATAATAATAATAATAATAATAATAATTTTATTTCTATTTCCTGCCTCTCCTGCGGATCGAGGCGGGATTACAGCACTCAGCAAATTTCACAATAAAAACATATTTCAACAATATTAAATACATGACAAAAATATATTTATGTACATATACAATACAATACAGCTGGTTGACTCCTCTAAAAAAACATAGAAAACTGACAGAGGTGAGAATTTTACAGCAGGTTTGTGGGTAGGCCGCACTGGAAGAGATTCGCTTCAGTGCCTTCTTGAAAGCATCCAAGGTGGTAATGAGACGGATGTTCTTCCGCAAATCATTCCACAACTTGGGGCCACGGCAGAAAATGCTCTGGGAAGTGGTCACTAGCCTGGTATTTATTTGTCTAGGTGATCTTCCCCAATTATTCTGAGAGTGCGGGGTGGATTGTGAAGGAGAGGCCCAAGAAACTCGGGTCAAGCCATTTAGGGCTTAAAGGTAATAACTAACATTTGTATTGCACCCGGAATTAATCAGCAGCCAGTGCAGAGATTTAGTATTGGTGTTATATGGTCAAACCTCGATGCTCTGGTGACCATCTAGCTGCTGCATTTTGAACTAACTGAAGTCTGAACTTGGTACAAAGGTAGCCCCAGGTAGAGCGCATTACAGAAATCTAAATGAGAGATTATCAGTGCAAGTACCACTGCTTCAAGGTCCTTTCGGTCCAGGTAAGGAGCAGTTGGTGTATCAACTGAAGTTGATACCAAGCATCCCTAGCCATCGCATCTACTTGAGATGACAACTGCAGAGACAGGTCTGGAGGTACTCCCAACACGCACTTCTCCTTTAGGGGAAGTATGACCCCGTCCAGGACAGTTTGGCAAGTTCTCTGCCGGCCCAGGGATCCTATCACTAGTACCTCTGCTTTCCTGGATTCAACTTGAGTTTGTTTTCCTCATCCATCCCATTACCGACTCAAGGCAGCTTTGAAGGAGAGATTGTCATCCTTGGTTATGCAATTTTGGAGACATAGAGAAATAGATTTGGGTGTCATCAGCAACTGATAACACTGCGCCCCATGTCCTCCGGATGATCTCTCCCACGGCTTCATGTAAATGTTAAATAGCATGGTGTGACAGCAATGGCACCCTGAGGGATGCCAG
This sequence comes from Sceloporus undulatus, assembly GCF_019175285.1. Lineage (NCBI taxonomy): Eukaryota > Metazoa > Chordata > Lepidosauria > Squamata > Phrynosomatidae > Sceloporus > Sceloporus undulatus. Next base: position 329,062,327 of record NC_056523.1, on the reverse strand, counting down.
AATGTCAGCTCTCTCTTGGAGGAGCAACTATCCCCCCACGCTTCACACATCTGGAATCTAACCCGAGAGGTAGGACTGGAACAACTGGAGGCAGTGCCCCCGATGCCAAACTCCCGCAGGCATTCCGAAGGATAACCATGGTCTATGGATCGAATGCCGCTGAGAAGTCCAACACCAGCAGGTCACACTTCCCCTGTCAATGTCCAGATGGAGGTCAACGACCAAAGCGACCATGGCAGTGTCAACTCCATAGCCCGCCCTGAAGCCAGTTTTGAAATGGGCCTAGATAATCGCCCTTCATCCAAGACAACCGGGAGTTGTGGAAGGCAGCCACCTTCTCAATCACCTTGCCCAAGAATGGTAATAAGGAGACCGGTCCTGTGAATTGTTTCTGATCAAGGGTCCAGGGAGGGTGTTTTTTTGTCAGAAGTGGGTTTAAGACCACATCGCTTGTTGTTAAGCTTAGAGTGGAAATTTCCCCTCCCGGAGGGATGAAGCCAAAGTGTTACTTTACGGCATCCCCCCCCTTGAGACGGTCAACCAGATGGCAGGGATCGAGGGGCATGTTGGTCTTCCCTTATGACATCAAAGGAGCTTGTCGCAACTTCAATTGTGTAATTTACAAGCTCAAAAGTGAATCCCAGTCCTAAACATAGTCACCTCAGAGTCACTGGACATCTCTCTCATAGTTTTCTGTGGTATGTATACTGGCGTCAAGATATAAGAATAAATAAATAAAAAGTTTAGTATATATGCCGCCCTTCCTCCGATCAGGGCGGCTCACAACCTACTTCAAATACAACTAAACACCAGTTCCAATCAAACAACATATCTAACAACAACCCAACAAGTAAAGCCCCAAAGCCCAACCTCTGGCCACGAAAGAGAGGAGGGAGGCCCACAGGGGAAGTATTGACTCGGGGGAAATGCCTGTTGTGGAATAGGAAGGTTTGTGAGGTCCTTCCTAAATTGGGCCAGGGTGGTGGAACCGAGCGGAGGCTCTGTGGGCAAGCCGCATTTCCAAAGGGCTGGGCCAGCTATGGAGATAGGACCGTCCCGAGGTATTGGAGGCCAACCATAGCCCTGAGGCAAACCTTCAGGCTAGCGCGGACCCAAGACGTTCTGGAGAGTGCGAGGCGGAATGTGATGGGGAGAGGCGGTACCCGTTAGTGTTAGCCTGGTGCCCAAGCCAATTTAGGGCTTGAGAGGTAAATTAAACCAACACCGTATTAGTGAGGCTCGAGAAGCGAATGGGCAGCCAATGAGAAAGCTTTTTTCCAACTGGTGTTAGTATGGCTGGAGTCCTGGACGCACACATTACCAGCCGGTCTGCCATATTTTGCCCTATTTGCAGCTTCGAGTTTGGTATAAGGGTTGCCCCATGTAGAGTAAGTTGCAGAAATCCAGTCTCGAAGTTAACCAGAGCATGTACAACAGTTTCTAGGGTCCCTCTGGGCCGTAAGGGGCGGCAGCTGGCGAATCAGCCGAACTGTACAAGTGGCCTGGACCGTCGCATTCACCTGAAGCAGTCGTGAAAGCGACGAGTCAAAGCACCCCCAGTCAAGCCCTATATCTGAGAGAGTTTTATTCAGCAAAAAGGCATGAACTAGGTCCAGCAGGCTTTTGAGTTGTTCTAAAAGAGGGTGTCAGGTGGGAGATTGGCTGGGGTAACTCTTTCATCACCCTAGACAGTCTGCTGATGATAACCTCTAGTGATGCAATAACGAGGGACATAGCTTTCTACATCAGGGCAAGATTATGTAAAGTCCTGTGAGGGCCATACATTAACGCGACCCATCTTGCGTTCCCCTCCTGTGGTTGTCTTTAGATTGTTTCTTTAATAAGTGTGCTTCATCTTATATCAAAGTCCATTCTATCTGGACCCTATTGAATTCTTTGCTACTGTTCTTCTCTGAGAGGAATCAACATGGTAATTTTACCAATTTATTTCCATTTTTAGAAGAATCTCAAAAACAGATAGTTTTTTTGAAATCTATCTTAGTTTGATACTGAATGCATGCAAAATTTGCATTTTGTATTGCTTTTCTTTTTTGAAATTTTATTTTATTACTGTCAGAAGGATATAAATTGTCACATATAAAAACAACAAAATTCTTCCAACAAGTACTAATGGCCAAAGAACAAATCAATAATGATTGGATCGATTAGGTAGAAGGACATTAGTGTGAGGAACATCAAACTGCCCAATGGTTAATGATTTCTAAAGTGGATTAATTCTGCCATGGTTGGAATCTTCATGGTACAATAGTATTTTTCTACACATAGGTTCTTCTATAGAAATGGTAGAAACATATTTTCCTCACAGATTTTTTCAGCAAGAAAGCTACTTTAAGATGTAAGACACCACATGTGAATTTTGCACAGAAAATGTCCTGAACCAACGATTCGCTACCCTCAAGAAGTATTCTCATCAGGATTTCTCAACACCCAAGAACATGTTTTGAGGTTTTGTGGTAGGACGTATGTCAATAAACTTCAGAGCTGAGCTTACTGGGCAAAACACCACAGATTCATAGAACCATACATCTAAAGCCCCTAGTCCAACCCCTTGTCATGCAAGATTGAAGCCAACTAAAAGAATACTCACACAGAGCTGTCTACTTCCTGTTTGTATTGACACTTTCAAGACAAATCAATACAAGAAGAGCATAAATTTGGTTCATTTCATAATAAACATCTTTGTTCAGGGCAAAGGTCACAAGGCCCTTTGGTTGGGAAGAGAGCAGAACCTTTCGTCATGAAGTGTCCTTTATGCCAGGAAGGAGATAAATTGCTTGATCAAAGAAAGCATGTCAGAGGAGATAAACTAGGTAGTTTGGCGTTTGACTTTAGTTAGAAATTAAAATAGTTTGACATCACTTTACTGTCAGCCTCCATACCAGGGAATTTTGGGCATTTGTGTTAGTTTAGTGAATGTCAGCTGGTCTGTCAGAGAGTTGGGGTGCCTCACCAAATTCTCAATCCCAGATTCTGGTAAATAGAATACATGACAGTTAAAGTAGTGTCAAACTGCTTGAAGACTGGCGAATAGGATACACCTGAGCACAGGTAAAGACTGAAGCGCTTCGGTTCAGGGGACTTTTTATGCAGCAAATGAAAAAGAGAACATGGTAAGTACATCTTCTTCTACAAGATGCTGTAGCTTTTGTTCATGAAACTGAAACGGTATCTCATACTGCCGTCCCTATCGGCAGACAGGATTTGACAGATCAATGTATTTAATATATAATGCAATCATTAATGGAGTCATGGCGCTAAAAGCAGCAGAGTAATCATAACAAGTTCTTTACCTGTTTGACAAAACCTTGTGAAAAAGCTCACGTTTTTAAAGGGGATGCGGTTGGAGGGCGAACCTCAAGGCAACTGCCAGTGTACACTGGTGTTGTCATGTTGTTTGTTGCGCTGCTGTTTATCAGTGGTTGGGGCTCAAGGTGGCTCAAAGAATATGAAAAAACAATTGAAGAGCTTGCTTCTTACAGATGTGTGTTCCTTGTGTGTCCATGTGCGTTCAAGTCACTACATCAACTTATAGCAACCCCACAAATTTCATAGCGTTTACTTGAGCAAGAATACTCAGGATAGTGTTGTGCCAGTTCCTTGCCTCTGAAATAGAGCCTACAGCACCTATATTTGTTGGCACTCTCCCTCCATCTACTAACTAACAACTGACCCTGCTTAGATCTAAGATCAGACAATATCTATTAACCCTTAAGGTATGTTGGCTCAGACTCATATAGGGAGATGTAAAAGGCCATAGATACTTGACCTGTCCACATAGGACCTCTTTTCTGGGGCTCATATGCTCCAACTGTTCTGATTTGGCAAAGCATCCTCATTATCCCTTAGGTTTTCAGTTGCTTTTTAAAGGGTCCCAGTTCCCTCGCCTTTCTCCTGCTTTCCCCCTTTGTCTCAGCTTACTTAATTGTGAAACTGAGACCAATTCAAATGTATTGGGCATTATCTTAACTCAGAGACGACCGTACCCGGCCCACAGGCTAGGCAAAGCAAATTTCTGCGGCCTCTCCTAATTGTCTGCTCTTTTCTTCTTATAACTCCTGCACCCTGTGACTACATATTTATGCTGCGTGTCCACAGGTGTCCTGGCTTTTCATCTGAGAAATGTTGGAGGGTGTGGGCAACCCTGCCAGTGATGCGTGAGTATTTTTTCCCTGCTCTCTTTGTTCCAGCTGATGGCAGCAACAGGCTGCCAGCATGGCATCCGGGCTCAGAGGATACCTTAAACCCCATGGGCACCTTTGCGCAGCTCAGATGCACATATGGCAGCGCTCACATTAACTGCCTGGCCGCCACACCCATGACGCCCAACTCTGGTAAGGACCAGACTTTTGTCCACCATGGAGCACCAAGCTAGTACTGGAAGTTCGCAGATCTCCGACATGTGAGTGAAACAATCCATTTCCACTTCACTAAGCACCCTTTATTCATCAATTGCATTTTGACCTCCGGTGAATAAGAATTGTGGAGGGTGGGTTTTGCCATCCTTCTTTTCTGTTGCACATAGAGGCAGTTTTCCTTGGGTTACTCTTTAGCACTGGCTCAGGATTCCATGGATCTGAGGCTGAAATCTTCAGGACTCCATCATGGCACTGGGGAACAAACCCAGTCCCTGGAGGGACTTATCCAATATGCGGATCTATTTTTTGAACTAGTGTTCAGCACCATGAATAGCTCCTGGAAAATTCGGTTTTGAAACACAGACTGACATGGAAGGCACCACCCCACAGGGATGGCACTCTCTTTCCAAATACAAGATTTTCTGAGGCTGAGCCAGCTGATGCCTGGTCAGAAAGCAGAGTTTATGGTCCCTCCATTTCGCAGTACACGTCATCCTACTCACCAACATAGCAATTATGCGGCCGTTTTCCTGCTACAATTTTTGGGAGAGGTGAATCGAGAGAGCGGTTTCGAATTCCAGCTTCAAGGCGTCTTGGATGAAACGGATTATCTTGACCCATTTCAAACTGGCTTCCGGGCGGAGTTACGGGGTTGAGACGGCCATGTCGCCCTGGTCGATGATCTCCGTCTGAGCGTCTCAGGGGAAGCGGGTCCCTGTTTGGTGCTCTTGGACAGCTCAGCGGCTTTCGATCCATAGACCCATGTATACTTCTGGGACGCCTGGCAAGGTGGGGATCGGGGGCACTGCGCTCCCAGTTTTCCGGTCCGACCATCTCCGGGAGGTCCCAGATGGGGCAGATGGGAGACGTGTGCTCTGAGCGAGAGGCCCCTAAAAACTGGGGTCCCCTCAATGAGCCATTTCTGTCCTCCCATGATATTTAACAGTTACTATGAAACCGCTGGGAAGATCATGAGCGAGACATGGGCGGGGTTATCAGTACGCTGATGAAAACCCAAATTATTTTCTCTATGTCTCCGACTGATGCAAGTGACTGGGGATGGCGTCGCTCCTCTCGTGGCCGGTCTAGAGTCAGTAATGGCGGGAATGAGGAAAACCGACTCAAATTGAATCCAAGAGAAAACGGAGGACAGGGATAGGTTATCCTGGGTCCATGAAGGGCGGTGGTTCCACCTGTCCGGAACGGCCACGCTCCCTGTGAAGAACTCCGTGCCAGTCCTGGGTGTGCTTCTTGACTCGTCGCTCACCTGACTGCTCAGGTGAAGCGACGGTCAAGAGCACCGGTTATCCTTCGGCTGATTCCCCAGCTTTGCGCCCATACCTGCCCAGAGGGACCTAGAACTGTGTTACATGCTCTGTAACTCGAGAGCTGGATTTCTTGCAATGTACTCTACATGGGGGCACCCTTAGACAAACTCGGAAGAACCTTTGAATTTTTCTTTCCTGCAACTTTTCATGGGCTGCTGTTGCCAGGCAGGGAACGCACTGCTCCCTCTCTGCCTTGTGAATCCAACACTCTCACAGCTACCACTTTTATTTTAATTTTTTGAAAAGATGTCCTTAGATCTGCTTGAACTGAACGTACTAAACTAAAAACTGGACCTTGCTAGGCTTTCCTGTATCTTCCTGCACATCATCTGGGTGTCAAGGTGGAGCTCTTCCGTTTGATTGTTAATTACCCTTTCTTACTGCATGCCATGCAAGACACTTTCACATTTTAATTAGCGATTTACTCTTCTTTGTAATTACTGATGGAGTGATTAGAAGCCCTTTTCTATTGCTGCACAATAGCAGTTTTCTTCTCTACCCCCCTGCCGCCCCACTTTAACTCTCTTTAAAGAGCACACCCGTTCCCTCATCTGCTGTCCCTGGAATTTATTCTATGGATTAGACACTGAGCAGGTGATTTTGTAAAGTACACCAAGAAAAGGGGAGAGGAGGGAAGGAGGGAGGGAAATACTTTTGTCTGGCAGAGAAATATGGTGATGTAGAGCATCTCAGAGAAAGGAGACTGTACACCAAGGACAGGTTCATGGGCCTCTTTTGTGGCCCGGGCCCTGTGCCAGCCACTTGGTCTACCATAAAATGAAACAAAACCACCAAAACCACTTGAAATCCACCTTTATTCCTAAAAAATGAATGATGACATCTTGTAGGGCAGTTATATTATTAGTTTAGTATTTATTAATATCTTACCCTTTGACCAAAACTGGGACTCATAGCGGCTTACCATATATTTTTAAAAAAGTACAAACAGGTCTTCTGTTAGTCGATAAATATTAAGGTCAGTTCTCATTTCAGTCCTTGGCCTAACTGTCTTTTCTTCTTCAAGACAAATTTTGAACCTGTTAACAGTGACATTGTCACATGGATTTACCTTAATACATGTGACCAAATTCTGGTTCTATAGTTGAAAAATAGCCTTTAAATCAAATTGTCCCAAGCTACATCTGTACTGCAGACACAATACTGTACAATGTGATGCCACTTTAATCGCCTTGTCTCAATTTAATGGCATTCTGGGATTTGTGGTTTTGTGGGATACTTAGCTTGCATTGTCAGAGAGCTCTGGTACCACAACAAGCTACAAATCCCAGGATTCCACAGCACTGAGCCATGGCAGCCAAATTGATGCCAAAGTGTACCACTTCTGCAGAGCAGATGCAGTCTAAGGCAAAGGAAGGCTGTTCTTATCCTTCTGTGCTTGAGACATATTTGCTTGTTTAGTTGGAAGATTTAACTCATATGCAGCTTCATTTTTATTTTCAGTTATGCAATGTTTCAGTTATTTCAGTTTTAGTTATGATGCTGCAAGCTAGACTTAGAAGACGTCAAAGACCTCAAAATTATTTTGTATATACAATTACAACACCATGTATTGCACTACAATGCTAGAGATCAGGATTCGATTCCCAGTTTGGCTATAGACACCCACTGGGTGTTCTTGGTCAAGTCACATGCTCTCAGCTTCAGAGGAAGGCAATGGCAAACCTCCTCTGAACAAATCTTGCCAAGAAAACCCCATGATAGGTTTACCTTAGGGTCACCACAAGTTGGAAACAACTTGAAGGCATACACAACAACAAAAGCTGTTGGGAATGAAAAAATTCTGTAGCACTCGTGAGTGGAGTGCAGGATGATGATGATGATGATGATGATGATGATGATGATGATGATGATGATGATG
>NC_056523.1:329021819-329054734 GCF_019175285.1 Sceloporus undulatus | reverse complement strand
GATGAAGTATCCCGCCCCCAGTGGAGGTTTCGACTGTTAATATGTTTAATATGTTTCTACTTGGTTCAAATTATTTATGCTTTTAATCTGGAAATGTTTCAAATTATTTAATTTATACACTGTCCTGAAAACCTGTGATAAAAGGCAGAGGCAGTGTAGTGGTTTGAGTGTTGGGCTAAAGGTGCATCTCCACTGTAGAAATAATGCAGTTTACACCACTGTAACTGCCATACTCCAGTTTACAGAACCTTGGGATTTGTAGCCTGGTGAGACATCCAGCACTCTTTGGCAAAGAAGGTGAAAGATCTTGTAAAACTACCAACCCCAGGATTCCATAGGATGGAGCTGCAGCACTTAAAGTGGTGTTAAACTGCAATAAATCTACAGTGGAAATGCATCCTAAGACTCTGGGAGACCAAGCCTCAAATCCCCACTCAGCCATGGAAACACACTGGGTGACCTTAGGCATGTCACACTCTCTCAGTCTTGGAGGAAGGCAATGGGAAACTCCTCTGAACAAATGTTGAGAAAATCCTTCGCCTTAGGGATGCCATAAATTGGAAATGGCTTGAAAGCACACAACAACAAGAACTATTACAAAATGGGGGAATTGTATTTTCTGTACATACCAGAAACCCATTTTCTGCCCATGTTTTTAACCACAGAATAATTCTTCCAGAACACACCGAATACCAAGAGAAAATTGCTCAACAATCTTGTTGGTCTGTTATTCTTCTCAATGGCAGATCTCAATTCATTCTCAACCTCTTTTTTGATCAAGGGAATGAATAATTGTGAATATTCTTGCATCCTAGTTTAAATGGTTTACTCGTAGCAGAATTGGATCCATGCACAAAATTGTATTTGCTGCTCCTTCCTACACACTGCTTGGGGGAAAAAGCCTTTTAAACTACAACTCTCAGCATCCCCCCAACAGCAAGGGGAGTTGTTCAAAAAATAACTTTCCCCTGACCAGTTCTGTTCCTCCTACATTTAGTGGCTCACCCCAAGTTAAGAGATTGTTTGGGCAGAAGCAGGTTAAAGCTGGAGTTATCCCATCCGTGTGCATTGAACACCTTGGGACAGAAAGACCTATATCACCCTGTAAGCCAAGAGCAGAATTATAAATGAGAGCGGCAGCTCTGAGAATGCATCTAGGGGAAGATTTATGGGAAGTAAGCCGGTTGCTGCAAGGGTCATGGCTCTCTCCTGTAAAACCTCCAGAGCGTGTCTTCATTTGACACCAGGCCATTAAAATAAGCATTGGGTCACATCCTTGCATCTCCCCACCCTGAGATGAGAAGACTGCTTGACCCCCCTCCATTTATTTAATTATATTCCTCTTTTTCTTAAGAACATAAGTGGATAAGAACAGCCTGGCCAGAACAGCCCAAAGGTCCAGCTAATCTGGCACCATGTGGATCACAGGAGCCAAACTGTGAAGCCAGTGACCCAGCCACGAGTTGGTCTGCCTCTGCCTGCCTGCCTTTCTTTCTTTCTTTCTTTCTTTCTTTCTTTCTTTCTTTCTTTCTTCCCCTTCCCCTTCCCCTTCCCTCCCTTCTTCCTCTGTGAGAAAAGATGTTGTTCCTTTCACTAGGAGGTGTGCATCATGCAGGGCAAAAGGAACAGTTTCGGTCCAGCATTAGTAGAAACACCCTGGACCTGCTACACCTCCTATGGTAAAGGGCATCTACACTGTAGGAATGATGTGGGTTGCCACCATTTTCAGCTCCATCCTATGGAATTCTGGGATCTGTAGTTTTCCAAGGTATCTAGCCTTTTCTGCCAAGGAATACAGGTATCTCACAAAACTACAGATGTCAGGATTCTGTAGGCTGGAGTCTTGGCCATTACAGTGATGACAAACTGCTTTATTTCTACAGTGGATGCACCCTTGGCTCCCAATTTGAAAAACAACAACACAAGGGTATTCCAGCCCCCAACGTTCCACTTTACATAGCCTTGAAAGGGATGATTGTTTCTTTCAGAAGTATAACTTTCCATCCTGGAGCCAATATATTATACTGGCAAGGTGGGATGTGGTGGCAGATTCTAGGGGGCCTTTAGGCTCTTCCAATCCCTGATGCAAGTTTTTTCCCCCCTATTTACCAGGTTCAGGAAAAAACTCTTGCTGAGATCAATAGGAAAGGTGTGCAGAGTCACAGATCTTGGAAAAGTAACTTTTCTAAGCTCTGGAGAATTGTAGCCTTAGGAGTTTTTCCAAGCTAGGGAAAGAGCTTAGATACAACATTTTAATGTAATTTTCTGTTTGTTTGGTTCATAGCCTTACTTTGTCTGCATCAGTTAGTTTGCATTTAATATAAGTTTCTTTGTTCTCCATTTTGTGATTTTCATGTCTCTCTCTTTTTCTCTTCTCCATGTTTGAAGACTGACATAAACAAATGGTGAATCAGCTTTGTGGGTATTTCAGCTTTGTAGCCAAGTATTCACAAATACTCAAAATTTGCCACATGAGATTTATTATTATTATTATTATTATTGATGTTCTGCCTCAAAACCCAGAACTGGATTGCTTCATACTTATGGGCATCTCCTTACCATTTGCATTTTATCAGGTGTCAAAAAAGAAAATCTCATAAGCTGCTGACTGTCAAATATTGTCAGCTGTCAAATGCAATCAAATACTAACAAATAATAAATATTAAATGATGTCATTTTTTAAATACTATATCGCTCAATATAAATTGAAACAGAATATGTATTCAGGCCAATAATACACTACATTGTGCTGGGAAGAAAGAGGTAAAAAATAATCATATTCGGAGCACAATATTTGGGGGGATACCCAAGGTTTTTTTTTTAAGCACCATATGCACAGTTTCCGAGAGAGAATTCCTTTTGTTTCTAAGCAACCCACCTCACCCAAAATAATGTTGTGAACCCATGCTGGAATCCTGTTGGCAAATCCCAACCCTTGTTGGGTAGAGTAAACCCATTTGTTGATTACAATCCAATATCGGTTTAGTGTAGCATAAATGCAGTCAGCTCCCAACATTTACTTGTTCCTTTTGTGGATTTGATGATTCACAGATTTTATAAATATGTTATCTTTAGGAACCTTTAGGTCTTCCAGCACAACTCTATGCTCAACATAGGGCAGATTCCTACAGAAGTATTCTTTCTAGGAATATTTAGGTCCTCCAGCACAACTTTATGGACAACTTCCACTAGAAATTGACCATAGAATACTTGTCTATGAATCTTTCAGAAGCTGACCACAGATTTCTGGGAACTGTCATCCAAAACATAACTTTCCCAAGACTTGCTCTAGAGAATGTAATAGATAAAAAATGACCTCCTGTTCTTTCTCAATCCTCCTGTTTGGAGAACCTCCCTTCTTCCTCCTCCCATCTCACTTGATCTCTCATGGGTATTTCTAAGGTGACAATCACCACAATATCTTTAAGCTGGTGATCCAATGTGGGTTAAATAAGACCAGTGGTGCAGGACACCTTTTGATCCTTTGTATGAAAACAGATAGGAAATGACACAGATCACAAAGAAGTTTCAGGCACTTTTCTGTGCCTGCTGCCACCAGATTCTGGGATGTGATCCTGTCAGCTTGGCAACTGAATCTCCCTGGGGGGATCCAAGCCACCCGCTTGTCATCTTTCAGTCAACGGCTACATGTCTCTGTTTGGATAATGTCAGCCACTGCATGGGCTGTTTACAATCCAACATCCTTATTTAATTGGCTTAAGGCAGAGTGGAGGAGTGTACAGAGAATAGGAGTCTGATCATGAAGTGGTGAAAAATCCTAACTGGGGTGACTGGAGGTGGCTACCATGTGGCCCATAGATCACACCTTGCCCACCACTCCTAGATAGGATGTGTGGCTATCCAGATGTTGAACTGCTACTCCCAGCAACCCCAGCTAGCATAGCCAGTGGCAAAGGATGCTGGAAGTTGCAGTTCAACATCTGGATAATGATGGAAAGAATATTCATTGTTATTCATTCCCTGGTTGAAAAATGGGTTTCCCAACAGTCTAAAAGTGGTTTGGGAAGAACAATAGACCTATGAGAATTTTATGCAGTTTTCTTTGAGGAATGGCTAGGGAAGCTTGGTATGTTTAGCCTGAAGAAGAGAAGGTTAAGAAGCGACATGATAACCATGCTTAAATAATTGAAGGGTTGTCATATTGAAGATGGAGCAAGCTTATTTCCTGCTGCCTCAGAGACCAAGACATAGAGCAATAGATTCAAATTACAGGAAAAGAGATTCCACCAAAACACCAGGAAGAACTTCCTGATGGTGAAAGCATGTTTGCCAGTGGAATATGCTGCCTCAGAATGTAGCAGAACCTCCTTCTTTGAGGGTTTTCAAAGAGAGGTTGGATGGTAATCTCTTGGGAGTACTTTGATTCATAGCAGAATAGTGTTGGACTGGATGGCCCTGGTGGATCTTTCAACACTATGCTGGTATTCAATGTCCAGAAGTGCCGAGGATGAATTATTTTGCACACAAAAACACATGGAAATTTTTGCCCCAAAACCTGTTTTCTATCCAGAAAATGGGGTTCATCCCTCCATAGTTTCTATAGACTATAACTTGATCTATACCCCCCAGGGAGGTGCTAGGGCCATAAAAATGGCCCTAGGTTGCACATGGTCCATGGACCACACTTTGCCTACCCCTAGAAAGGATGTGCAGCTATCCAGGTGTTGACCTACAGTTCCTAGCAATGGCAGCTAGCATAGCCAGAGGTAAGAGATGCTTTAAGTTGTAGTTCAAGATCCAAGTTTTGGATCTTCATAGACAGCTTCTGTGGCAGTAGGAACAGGGAACATTGTCCTAATTGCAACATAAAAAAATGGTGCTTGCTTCGGCAGCACATATACTAAAACTGGAATGATACAGAGAAGATTAGCATGGTCCCTGCGCAAGGATGACACAGAAAAAAAAAATGCCTGGTGATCCCACCTAGTAAGAGGTGTAATCTATTCCTTCGTGTTGCTTTACATTATTAAAACAACCTTGCTTCTGCAACACACACACACGCACACACACACACTTTTTTGCTTCTTTACCTCTTCCAGGGATCATATATTATATACTGATTTATGCAGTTACCTCTTCCTTTTTCCCCTTTGATCTGCCCTCCTGTAGACTGTCAACAATGAGCACTGCTAACTTACCATGACAAATGCCTTAACATTCTTAAGATTCAAATATACAAAAGCAGCGTGTGGTATAGGTTTTCTGCAGGCTGCCTGAAGGAGTAAAGAGACCTTTCAGGGCTGTTCCACTTCAAACTGAGAAAGGACAGGAGGGGACAGCCATGAGTGCAGTATGTCCCAGCCATAAAATTGAGTTTTCTACATCCCAACTTTCTCGCTTTTTACATGGGCATTCTTTGAAATATAGGCTTCTTTCCCATCCACAGGCTGAAAAGAGTGATAGGCCCTTCTGAATATTTAAATGGGTCCTTTGTGATAACTTTTGAGTATCCTGAAGGCAAGAAGAAGCTGTCCAAGCCTCACTATGATCAGGAAAAGTTACTTTTGTTGATGAGAATACTTCAGCCAGCATGGCAAGTTGCAGTCCAAGGCCTAAATCCAATTGCTAGTCCAATGCAGTTGTGGGTTGTATTAGCCCTTCATGAGACTTTGGAAGGCTGACCCCCCCACCAGTCCCTGCCTATATACACACACACACATGCACATATGCACACACAGAGAGTGAGCCTGCACCATATGCGGGCTTCCCTTCCACGGCTTTCAGCATACACTGAAGCCATGGCTCAATATAATGAATGGCGCATGCATCCATGGTGCGCATACCACGCGGCACCGCACGCACATGCCCCATTATTTTCAATGGGGCGTGAGCATACGCGATTTCCCCCTTCCCCTGCATAAAGGAAGTGAGGACTGTATATGCCTTCAAATGCCATCTTGGGGCATTATTTTTTGGTCTGCCTGAGCCATGTTAGGCCCAGGACAGGCATTTTTCTTAAACAACCATTGGCCCAAGGAGGCCCAAAATGTATAGAAATGTTCTTCACACCCCTAGAAAACATTTTGGGGGCATTTTTGACCCCTGAGGGCAAAGACTACACTTTGCTGACTTACCAGCAAAATGCTGACTTATCATTAAATGCAAGTGCTGACTTACCATTGAGCAATCTCTTCTACTTGGAACTAGTAATAGGATATGGGCCTTAGATGATATATGGCCAGGATGGATGGGGAATACTGGTAACCATTGTCCAAAAAAAAAAGAAAAAAAAAGCAACTTTTCAGGCTCCGATTAGGATAAATTACAGTATCGTTTGAGGAGCTAACCCACTCGCCTTTGGTCCCACCCCACGTTGTATCTACACTTACTGCCTGTGCGTAGGCGCCATATGCTCCAAACTGGATCGCCATTGGGTTGAACATGCCCATCTGCCCAGCCATTTGCTGCATGCGCCTCATGGTACGCTCCTTGTCCGTATCTGCAAACTTGACCACCAGGCTCGATGAGGCTCCCTGCAGGAAGGAAAGGGGAAAGGAAGAAAATGAAGAAAGGGAAGGCCACTATAAGTGCATTTAGTTGGTGTCTGTGTGAAGGACCAAGCATTGTTGAAAGAATTCAGTTTGACAACACTTCAAAGTGCTGCAGCCCATCCTATGGAATCTTGGGATCTGTAGTTTCACCTGGTCTTCTGTCTTCTCTGCTGGTGCCTCACCAAACTTCAAATCTCAGGATTCTGAAGAATGGAGCCATGCTACTTAAGCTGGTGTCAAACTGCATTATTTCAACAGTATTGATGAACTCATTAGCTACCCAAGGGAGGCAGCTGCCCAGCTTTCAAAATGACACCCTACAGTTCTGAGTGCCAAAAGAGACAACTTGGGTTAGGACATGGAGAAGGGAGCAAATGCCATGCTCTTTATCCAGGGTTAGCTAATAAATGTGGCCATTCTCTACAGTCTGTTTTTGGAAGTGGGCTCCCATTGTCTAGATCCAAATCCAAGGTTGCAATGTGGATGCAACTGCATTTTCACATGGCTGGTGAAGTCTGTGTTGTACCGTTGCCACTATCAGATATCATTTGGGATGACATTGCCGTAGCTGCTCTTAACCTGCTGTTTTATATGTATACCAACAGCCTCTCTAGTAATCAAGTATAAAGAGGTGAGGGATTATTAAACTAAGGAACCCAATTTCCCAAACCGTAGAAGTCTCATAGTAAAAGCCATGTTCCCTGGATTAACAGCATTTTCTGGGAGGAAGTGGTGACAAGTCTCTTTCTCTCTCCCCAGTCCCTCTCCTGTCTCTTTGACCTGTCACTCTTTCCCACTCTAATAAATCCATAACCCACTTGAACAATGCAGCAAGGAACAAGGGAGTGAAACAAATGATTTAGCTAAACAAAAGGCGAGAGAGAGTGTGAAAAAGAGAGGTAGGGAGGAGGGAAGCAGTGTTCAAGGATGCAGAGCACTAGGTATGAGTTATTAAGAGAGCACAGCAAGGAACGGAAAGAATTGTCCCCAGTCCCTCTTGATCAAGGTTTTGGATTCATGCAAGCAATGTATTTCCCTTAATTTCTCTATTCCTCCCTTCAAACTGCATGATACAGGTATTGATCCTTCCTCAAACAGTGCTCTTAATTACACTTCATTGACAAATGAATATTCTTAATGCATACATTTCCTGGTAATTATCACCAGACCAGGCCTTAATTAGATATCAAGTTTCGCTTAATTAATCCTGGAAAGAAAGACTCTTTGGTCACTGCGATCTCACATTCTTAGCCTGCTGGTAGAAATGTTTGAAGCAGAGACCATCTACTTCAAGCCAGAGGGTGGAGCAGAGGTGTTGTTTGTCATTGTTGTTGTTGTTGTTGTTGTTGTTATGGCGCATGGTCCTGAGTTCTATCTTTTGATACCAGCACAGAATGATAAAAACTTGTGGTGAGAACAAAGTGGTGAAAAGGAATAAAGTGGACTTCAATTGGTGCATCTAAAACTGGACTTGAAAGTCATCATCATCATCATCATCATCATCATCATCATCATCACCACCACCACCACCATCACCTTCATCATGTTTTTAGCAATTCCTTTTACATTCTACAGATCCAAATAGAAGTAATTATGCAAAGAAGGGGTCCTTGTATGCATTGTTTTTTAAATGACTCTCTACTCCAGACACGTTCTTTTAGACCAAAAGTCAAGCTTTCTCCCTTTTCCAACTCAGTTAACTCTGTGCCAGAGGAAGGTAAGGAGTGTTAAAAAGACATACCAAAATCTGGGGCAGGAGGGAGGCTAAATGAACTTATTTTCAAAAAGAGTTCCTCAGCTATGGAGTGGCCACAGAGAAGGCCCTGTACCTTAAAGATACCTGTGTAGCTACTATATGAAGAAGACTCTAGAGAGGGACCTCCCTAGAAGCCCATAAATGCTTGGGTTGCTCATACAGGAGGAGATCTATTACTTGTTTCAGCGAGGTAGAAACCGTTGGCCTTGGGAAGTGGGAAAATGTCTGTCATTTGGTGCAATAATGCTCAATACAAAACCATACTACTTTTTATTAATTGTCTCTCTGCTACTTCTCAGTAACTGAGAGGCCTAGCTTCTTCAAATGTACTCAGTACAAAAGTTCTCCATTGTTAAAGACCATCCTTACAAGCTGCACAGGACTGAGTTATAACTTTTGGACCAGAACAAGGCAGCGTTTTCTTAAACTGGCAAAAGATGCTCCATCCATCAAATGACCAATAATAATATTTTAA
Organism: Sceloporus undulatus; assembly: GCF_019175285.1. NCBI lineage: Eukaryota > Metazoa > Chordata > Lepidosauria > Squamata > Phrynosomatidae > Sceloporus > Sceloporus undulatus. The sequence goes on along the minus strand of NC_056523.1, from coordinate 329,045,991 downwards.
ATATTTGCTATCCAAAGAATCAGGATACAACCTATCCTATTTCAATACCTTAACCAAGCCCCCCCTCCCCCAGAGTCATCACCTTGTTTTTCTATTAAATGTGGATTATATGGATATTAGAGGTGGAAACAGAACTGGGTGTGACAAAAGGTCTTTCTTTACAATCTAAATTTTAAAGACTGGATCCTGAAACTCTGCTATTGAGCTATAGCATGTCCTGATTTATTGAAATACCCTTTCAGCTCAGAGACTGGAATGTTTAGGGACATTCTATGGCATTGCAGGCGTATGTAACTGGTGCGGAGTGAAGCTGGTATAAATTTGTGAAGTTGAAGGCTTTCATGGCCAGCATCCATAGATTTTTGTGGGGGTTTTTTGGGCTATGTGGCCATGTTTTAGAAAAGTTTATTTCTGACATTTTTCAGCCACAGATGCTGGTGAAACATCAGGAATCAACTCTTCTAGAACATGGCCACATAGCCTGAAAAACCCACAAAAATCTGGTACAAATTAACAGATCTGGAAGGTGATCTGGGGCTTATTTGGCATTTGCCCATGGGACACAGCAGTTCCAAATACCATATTTCAGGAACCGTGAGAGCAGGAAGAGTGAACAGCAGCTGCATTCACAATAGACTGACCTCTGAGCATTCAGCATAAAACAAAATGGCCTCAAATTACACACAAAGTGCAGTGAGGTATGTGTCTGTGTAAATGTAAATTTCTCTAGCAAACATGGCTGGCTCCTGTTATTCTGCCTTTAGGGCCAGATGAGTGGCCTACACAAAGACATCACACTCTCTGCATTTTCCTCACACCGCACCACAGTATATTTCACCCCTTACATCCACTAGTTACTGGAGTCCAAACCCATTCTGGCAAAACTGACAGATCAGCTAACAAAGTCTTTACACAAGAGGTGGCTGGTTTCTTCCAATCAAAGGATGGTAAATCTGCTCCAATTTTTAATCCATCCAAGGTACTTAACCTTAACCTCCAAATGGGGTAGAACCTTAAAAACTTAATAAATAAAAATTAAACTTTAATTTATATCCCGCTTTTTGTTACCACAATCAAACCTTTAAAAATACAATATATGCAATCCCCCCCTTGGAAAAGGATTCTATCCATTAAAATTACAAACGATAAAATCTAAAAGCAGTAATACAATAATAAAATAATGGTAGGTCGAGTCTTCACTTATATATGACTGTGGGTGGAGCGTTACATGGCCGGGCTCTATTCTGGGAAGGCCTGTCAGAAGAGATCCATCTTGACAGCTTTCTTGGAGCTCTCTGGGTTGGCAATTTGATGGATCTCGTCTGGCAGGCCATTCCATAAAGTGGGAGTGATCGCGGAAAAAGTCCTCTGGGAGGTCGCCAACAATCTGGTCTTTGTGGACTGCAACAAATTACTCCCAGAGGATCTGAGGGTGCGGGACGGATTATACGGAAGGAGGCGATCCCTAAAGTAGGTTGGGCCCAAGCCATGGAGGGCTTTGAAGGTAATGACCAACACCTTGTACTGTGCCCAGAAACGAATAGTCCACCAGTGGAGTGATTTTAATATAGGTGTAATATGGTCACTCCTAGTAGTTCCTGTAATCCATCTGGCTGCCATATTCTGCACCAGTTGAAGTTTCCAGACTAGGCACAAGGGTAGCCCCATGTAGAGTGCATTGCAAAAATCAAATCTTGAGGTTACCAGTGTATGTACTACAGTTTCAAGGTTACCCCGTTCCAGGAAAGGGAGCAGCTGACGTATCAGCCAGAGCTAATAACAGGCACTCTTGACCATCACATTCACCTGATTTCTCATCTGAAGCAACGAGTCGAGAAGCACCCCTAAGCTGCGAACACAGTCCTTTGCGGGGAGCGTGAACCCCTCTAGGACTGGAGGTTGCGGCCCGATACCTGGTTTAGGGGCCCTTACCGTAAGTACTTCCGTTTTGTCTGGATTCAGCTTGAGCTTGTTTCCCCTCATCCAGTCCATTACTGCTGCAAGACATTCAGGGGAGAAATGTCATCTGTCGTCATTGCTGATGACCAAGACATGGAGAAGTATATTTGGGAGTCATCAGCATACTGATAACACCCTGCTCCATGTCTATGGATGATTTCTCTCAGCGGCTTCATATAGATGTTGAATAATATCGGGGACAGGATGGTGTCCTGAGGGACACCACAATTAAGCTCTGTTTTTGAAGAGCAACTGTCCCTGAGCATCACCCTCTGGAATCTACCTGAGAGGAAGGAACGGAACCACTGCAAAGCAATGCCTCCAATTCCTAGCTCTCTCAGGCGTTCCAAGAGGATGTCGTGGTCTATTGTGTCAAATGCCGCTGAGAGGTAAAAGAGTGAGATGTGTAATTACAGAAATAGGTAGATTTGTCTGCAAAGCTGATATGAACTTTTGCATTGACTCCAAACCATCAAGTCCCCTGAATGAAGATGAAGTCTCCTTTTGGGTATTTGCTTTTATAAAAGGCCAGTTAAATGAGGAGCTTATCAAAACTAAATTCCTCTTAGTCTGGCAGATTTGGTTCCTGTAACTCCTTTGCCTGCTCTCCAGCAGCTTGTAATAGATTGCTCCTCTTAGTCAGCCGCGCTCAGCATTCTTGAATCCAGGACCAGGAGCAGAGAATAAAAATGGAGGCACAATTGCCCCTGTGCTGTGGCTCACTTTGTAATCCCTAATGAGAGACCTCGGTGGGAAAAACTAATTTCCCAGCCTGTCTCGAGGTGTGAAATAAAGTTCTTCTTGAAAATGAGAGCTTGACAGGTCAGTGGTGAAATTTCATATTCACAGCAAAATAAAATATCCATCCATTGATATTTCATTAAAAGCCATGAAAACAAATCTGCCAGCCCCTCCCGTGCTCTGGCTGATATTCTGACCCACCAGCTCCAGCTCTTCCAGAGTTCAATCCTCTGTATATAAAGGAAGCATCAACTTTTCATCAGGAGAAAGACCGTGGTAAAATAGCTGGTCAATCTTATTCTCTTTAGGAGAATAATTGCAGTTGGAAGCAAAAGGCACATACACACCTGTGAGAGTTATTACATTATAAAGTTAAATACTGCGGCCAAGATCCTATACCTGAGTTGTATAGTGTAAGTCTCCACATATGGAGTTATGCATTGTTTAGGCTATGCAACCCTTATGTTGAATGGCAATGTTGCATAATTAAATGCACACCTGAATGTGCAGCCAAATGTGCACTGAATGTGGATGTGTATCCATCTGTGCATGGATTACACCACCTGCACATGGATGTACATTGCAGGAGCATGGATGGGCATATCATGCACATGTTCTTCAGCATGAACAATGGCACTGCATACACAATCCCACTTCTGAAACCTTGAACTGAAGCCAGATGTTTCATGGTGGATGAAAACATTCAACAGCTTCCAGGCCTGTGACTATCTGTCATATTTTCCCCTCCTGTATGATTTTGCCCAGTGAAGAAGCCAGTGGTGCTTCAAAAGCTTGCATGATGTATTTTGTGCATTTTGGTTGTCCCAATACAGGTATGGCTGTTCCATTGATTTTGGATGTTATTGGACTTTGCTATGTGGTCAACATGACTACCCCTCGATATAACTTCTTTAATGTTCTTTAATGTTCAAGTTAAAAACTGTCATGAATTTACTACCCCAGTGACATGTTACTAGAGGCAACTGTTGCTAAACTTTAAAGGCATTATCCCAGGTGCTGAAGCTATTTTGGGGATAGGTTTCAGAGCTCCAGAGAGATCACAGTTGAAAGTAATAGAGTAACCACTCTATTGACATGGAAACCATGCACTGCTTTTGACTGGGCAGGTTGGGGAGCTAACCAGCCATTGGAAAGCAGGTGAAGTCAAGGCCATGGTGCACACCGAACACTTGGTTGGCTACCTGTGGGATCCAGGATTATTACTGGTAGAGTATAGAGAGCAGGTTTTTATCCCTAGTTTCCTTATGAAACCCACTGGGTGATCTTGGGCATGTCATATGCTCTCAGTCTTAGAGAAAGGCAATGGCAAACATCCTCTGAACAAATCATGCAAAGAAGACCCTCTGATAGGTTTGTCTTAGGGTCATCTTGTCAGAAACCACTTGAAGGGATACCACCACCACCACCACTACAACAAATGTTTACACGATATGAGAATGTTTAGGCTCTTAGCTTGTGTGTCTCTCCTTCCTAAATTCTCATTTATTTGACCATCTGAAGTGTTTGGATTCATCTGAATATTTAGCCTACTGTCTCAAGAGTGCTTCCAATCCTTATAACATATTAACAGAGCTCACCAAAACACTTGAGGAGACTTCTTCTGAAGATCTCCTCCTCTGTGGATCAGGACCTTGAGGTAATCATGAAAGGAATGATGGGGAATTGGACCCAAGGAGTTCCTCCCACCCCATGATCAGATGATCCCCTAATGGAGGAGGCAGGAAAAAAGGACACAATGGCCTGAATAGTATTGGTGGTCTTAACTAGAGTAGACCCACTAAATCAACAGGATGTACATAAATGTTGATTCGTCGTATAACAATTGCTTCAGTGAATCAACTCTGTGTGGAACTATCAATTTGGGTTCAGGCCAATGCTTCCTTAGAGGACTCCCCCATTCCTGCTCTAGACCCTTCCTATGGCTACCTGCAGGAAAAAAGGGCTAGTGGGAATTGGTGGCTTGGATGTCAGTGGATGTGGTGAATCTTGCTCTAAGTTTTAATCTGCTTTAAAGGAGCTATGCAAAGTGCCAAGACCTATTCTGGATTTGCACTAAAATCCACAGTGGATTCACCACTCACTGATATTGCATCACCTGCTTTCAGTGCCACAAGGCAAGAGGCAACAAGGGGCATTCTGAAGCTCATTCCCCAGACGAAAAAGGCTTGTTTTGTTCTCCTTAGGAGGTGGCATGGGAACTGCTTGCTTTAAAACAGAAGATTGTCAAGTAGTCCAAGCAAGGACAGAAGGTGTGCATGGCTCTGCTATTAGAACTCTGGATGGTTAATGGCTTTGCAGAAGACTTGGAAGATTTTCTGGCTCACAGTGTTTCACAGTTGCAACAGTCAAAGTACTCTCCCTCCTTCACCCGCCTGCCCCACAATTATATTACTGGAATGAAGAAAATAACCCGGAATAGGAATGGCAGAATCTGTCAGTTTTCATTTCTTCAGCATTCATTCTCTTTTTCTTTTCTTTTCTTTTTAAAAAAATCTCACATTCATTTCATTCTTCTTATTGAAAGTGAAGTGAAGGAGAGGCCCCCACCGTTTGCCCTGGCCAAATTCAATAGGCACACCAAGCAGATCGCCATGTGCTATGTATACCATGGACACTATGGAACTATGAAAGATGAAGAGCCTGTCAGAAAACAAGAAAGAGGTGGTAGCCCTAGTTATGTACTGCTGAATACACAGGGATCCAAAGTGAGGCAGAGGTGCCTGGCATTTTCCATGTCAGTGTGATGGTGAAGCCACTCCAGGTTTTAGATAGTTTTAAAGGTGTTGTCCAAGGTGATGAACCCATTTTTGAGATGAATCCAGTATGTTGTAGAGGTTTGAGCATTGGACTATGAATCTGGAGACCAGGGTTTGAATCTAGGCTCAACAACAACAACAACAGCATCTTGAAAATCTCCTTTAAAGCATGGTTCAAAATTCACCACTCCATGGAATCCACTGGTCATCACTAAAATCAGACATTTAAGAGCTGAGTACTCAAAGGCATCTATTTGGTTGGATAAATCAATTTCACTTTCTCCCACATTTCAGTTTGCAAATCTCAAACGCGTTGTTTTGGATTAATGAAGGTGGTGGTGGTGGTTAAAACTCAAACAACTCAACTCGAACAATTTCTCTTCCATCCTTAGCAGGGGTGGATTTTTCTGAGCTCCTCTCGGTCATTCCTTAAAATAGATTCCTGGATTCAAATTATTTTGGCACAAAAAACATCTTTGGAAATCGGCAACTGAAATTACTTTGTGGGCTACTTTGTGGGGGATGCTGGGAGCTGTAGTCCAAACATTCCCAAGTTCTGTCCTCATGGTAGATCTTCTTTTGATCTTCATGAAGAGAGACACTGTAATTTGAACCCTGGACTTTTGTAAGTGAGGCCAGTACTCTTAATGCTGAGAGTACATATCACTCCATTGGCCTGCAAAAAGGATTAGGATTGGGAAGTGGAGAGAGATGGGGAGAAAGCCTCATTCCCAATTAAAATTAGGCACAACTTCTCCACAAGAAGGGGAAAAAATCCAGTCTTTTCTGGCAGAAAGCAATTACTGTGGCTCACAGTGACAGCCACTAAGAAATGGAGATTGGGGAGGAAAGTTAAATCAAGCCCTCTGCAAATAAATTATAACTCAGAAAGACCCTCTGAGCACCGTTTGTTATTTTGATACTCCCTGAAGAATCCCACAAGCAAGGAGGATGCGTTTGCCACAGGCTGTCTCACTGCAGCTCTGGATGAATGCCCTTCGGCCATCACTCCTGACTTGGCCACTCTTCAAGAGTGCATCTACAATGTAGAAATAATGCGGCTTGCCATCAGTTTCACTGCCATTGCTCCATCTGAGAGAATCCACGGATTTGTAGTTTTCTGAGAGGCCAGTGTTATTTGGTAGAGAAGACTGAAGACCTTTTAAAACTACAAGGATTCCCTAATCTGAAACTACAGCACTTAAAGTGGTGTCAAACTGCATTATTTCTGCAATGGAGATAGAACTCCCCCAAGAACTGGGGATGTTCATCTCTCCTTGTGGATGCCCTCTTTGCTCATCCTTCAGGGGAGAGGTGTAGTGGGAGAGTGTGGTGGTGGAGGAGAAGGAAATAACCCAACATATTTACCTCCAGAAATAAATGTACTTGAGTTTATTCTTCTCATCTTTAATGGAATGAATTCTTGGTTTTCAGTTTATCATGGCCAAGATCCTACCTTATGCTAGTGTAGTGTAATTTTGAAAAGACTAGTGTGGTTTGAGGGGCGGACTAGGATTCTAGGAGACCAATCCTTGCTGAGCCATGGAAACCTGCTGGATGATCTAAGACAAGTCACACTCTCTCAGAAGTAGGCAATGGCAAACTTCATCTGAAGAAATCCAAGTCAGAGTGTGGTAGTATTTTGAGTGCTGGACAAACACTCCTGGAGACCTGAATCCCATTCACATTATAGAATTATGGTACTATTATTCCACCTTAACTGCCACGGCCCAATTCTATGATATCCTGGGATTTGCAGTTCAGGGAGGGGATCCAGGATTCTCAGCCAGAGCATTCCAGTGCTTCACCAAACTACTAGCCCTAGGATTCCTCAGGATGGAATCATGGCAGTCAAAATTGAATCATTCCTGCTCAGTCATGAAAACCCACCTTGGACAAGTCATGCTTTCTCAGATCTAGAGAGATAATGGCAAACTTTCTCTGAATAAATATTGTCAAGGAGACATTAGGATAAGGTTGCCATACACTTGCATCAAACTGAAGGTACATAACAACAACAAGACAAAAGTCAGTGTGGCGTAGTGGCTTGAGTGTTGGATATGACTTTGGAGACCAGGGTTCAATTCCCCACTCGGCCATGAAATCTGCTGGGTGACCTTGAGGAAGTCACATGCCTCAGCCTCAAAGGATGGCAATGGCAAGCCTCCTCTGAACCAATCCTGCCAAGAAAACCCCATGACAGGTTTGCCTTTGTGTTGCCATAAGTCAGAAACAACTTGAAAACACAACACAACAACAAATGTACAAATACCTTGGAATTCCACTGATTTTGTAGTTTGGATATATTCACACAGGCCTCCTCTGAACAAATCTTGCCAAGTAAACTCCAATGGCCTTAGGGTTACCATAAATCATAAGCTACTTGAAGGCACACAACAACAAGAAGAAGAAGAAGAAGAAGAAGAAGAAGAAGAAGAAGAGGTGGTGTGACTCTATTCAACTAAGGTTCAAATCCCTGCTCAGACACTGGAATACACTGGACAACCTTGGGCAAGTCACACACTCAGCCTCAGAGGAAGGCAATGGCAAATCCCCTCTGAATGAAGCTTACCAAGAAACCCTTTCCAATCCAGCCTTCCTTCTTCTAGCTTCCTCTAACAATAATAAGACTAACAGATGCTGGTGAAACGTCAGGAAGAAACTCTTCTAGAACATGGCCACATAGCCCCAAAAACCCACAAAAAACTATGGATGCTGACCTTCGACTTCACAAATGTTTATTTCTTTCCTGCCGCCCCTTAAGGCTCCATGTGGGGTACAGCATATTAAAATGCAACCAATTTGAAAAATAAAACAAATAAAAACAATAGTTAAAGCACAATACAATACAGTAAAGCCATTGAAGTACACTCATATGGGTACATTGTTAAAAATATACAGATTAAAAAGTCATATTTTAAAATGGACTGGGTTGGCCTGTTGGAAGAGACGTCTCTTTAATGTTGTTTTAAATGATGTCAGTGTTTCCAGATGTTGAATCTCTTCTGGCAGGTCATTCCACAGTTTGGGGGCAGCTAAAGACAAGGTCCTCTAGTGTCTTTTTATCTCATTCCCCACTGGTCTGAAAGTATTCTAAGCAACCTATGTTGCCATTGCTCATGGCAACTTATGGGCCTAATTTTTGGCCCATCTTAGGGTTGCCTTAAGTCATAAGGCACAGATCCTCACCACCAACAACAGGACTAGCCTATTGCCTTCTCATCCTCTCCCTCTTTCATCCAGGCAGCCCTGAGCTTGTTTTCTCTCTCTTGCAGAGCCACTTAGCTCCTTTTGACTTTGACGAGGCTGTCAGGAGTCGTGCCATTGCTTATCCTCCACTTATCCCATTTGGAGGTAATGGATTCCACTGTGGCAGAAGACTTTGAAGGGGAACGGAAAGGAAAGTAGGAGAGAGGCGCAAAAAAGCGAGCGAGCAAGGGGAGAGAAAAGATGCCTGTGATGTCCCCCTGGGCCTCTTAGCTGTCCTGCCAGATGCCTGCGCTGTTACCGAGATGTGACTAGAGAGGAAAAGTAGCTCAGATGAGGTCTTTATGCCCCAAAAGGCCGCCTTCGAAGCTGGGATGATTCATACCCCCTGTCAAGCGGCCAGGCTGCCTAACTTTCTATTCTGGGGCTCCGGAACATGTGATTTATTAGTTCATTTATGGAACAATGGCAGTGGGGAGGGAGGGAGGAGAGAGAAAGTTGTTCTGTGGATTAGCAAAAATACACACATCTGGATTCACACATGCGCACATGTGCACTGCACCTGATAGCCCAGCATTAGCAGAGACATGATGGTGATCTAAGTTGCTAAGGGTGCTTTCTGGCCAGTGGGGAATGAGATATAGAAGAGGCTAAAAGAAGGAAGGGCCTTGGATTGGAAAGGCTCGCTCAGACAGGTTGTTGTTGTGTGCCTTCAGGTCATTTCTGAGTCATGGAATACTTAAAACAAATCTATCACAAGGTTTTGTTGGCAAGATTTGCTCATGGGGATTGCACCGGTCTTCCTTAGAGTCTGAGAGACTAACTTGCCCAGGGTTACCCAGTGGGTTTCCATGGCTGAATGAATCTTAATCCAGCACTCAAACCATGACACCACACTGGCTCATAGAATATTGAAGGCTAAAGCTCGGGCAACTAATCAGATGAAAGAGAGGGAGGAAGGAGGGATGGAGGGAAGGATTAATTTTATCTAACACATGCTTAGCATAGAATTGGCTTGCAGTAGACATATTGATGGCTGCCAAACAAAGTTCAGTAAGAACAAGGATCTGTTATTGGCTATCCATTAGGATACACTACACCAGCTTGGTGTAGTGTTTGAGTGTTGGTCTATGATTCTGGAGGTAGTGTTTGAGTGTTGGTCTATGACTCTGGAGTTAAGCATTTGATTCTCTGCTTGAGCTTAAAAACCCACTGGATGACCTTTGACAAGTCACACGCTTTTGGCCTCAGAGGATGGCAATGGCAACCCCCTCTGAAGAAAACCCTATAAGATATTCACCTTAAGGTCACCATAAGTCAAAAACAACTTGGAGGCACATAACAACAACAATTGTGCATTCTTGGATGGTGCTTAGCTAATCACCAAGTGCCTTCAATGTACCATTTGGTTAATAAAATACAGGTAATAAAGTTTCAAAGAAAGCCAGAGTAGTATAGTGGTCTGAGCCTAGGATTACAGCTGTGGAGTCAGGGTTCGAATTCCCTCACAGCCATGGAAACCCATTGGGTCCCACTATTGGCCTCAGAAGATGGCAATGGCAAACCGCCTCTGAAGAAACTTGCCAAGAAAAATCTATGATAGGTTCGCTTTAGGGTCACCATAAGTAAAAAAATGACTTGGAGGCACACAACAACAACAACAACAACAGCAACAACAACAGGATAGATAAATGGTACTATTGAGAAGCAGTATCTCTCCAGTATGCAGAGACAGTATACAGCTTGGTGGGATAACAATGGGATGAAGTGCAGACCTTAATGGAATGCCTACAGTCTATCTGAAAGGTGGCATCTCCACGTGGACCTCCCTGAGTTTTAACATCTTTGGAGGAGAGCATCACAGACACATATGAAGAGGATGAAGGATAGGGCACTGTCAGTAGCTTCTCCCAGCTTATAAAACTTTCTTCCAAGGCAGGCTTCTTTGGTCCCCTCTTTATTGTCTTTTTTTCTGGCAAACAGAACTTCAGCTTTTGACTGCTTGGGATAGTGCAATGGCTGTGTTGATTTTTAATACATATTAGGTTCTAATGTGTTTTTAAATTATCTAAATGAATGCCTTCGTAACTGTGATCATGAATTCAAGCCAAAGTTTTTAAGTGGATTGTTTCGGTTTTGAGATAAGATTGTTGTTAACTGCCATCAAGGTTTTTTTGACCCATGGCGACACTATGAATGAAGTACCTCCAAGTCACTCTATCCTGAGGCCCTTGCAGATTCATGGCAGTGACTTCTCTCTCACTGACTCTATCCTCTTTTCCTATTGCCTTTAATTTTACCAAGTATTATTATTTATTACAGTGGGTCCTTTTTTTCTCATGATAACCTTGGTTTAGTCGTATTTGATTTGAAGAAGAGTTTGGGCCTGATTTGCTCAAAAACATTGCATTACAAATTCCCAATCAATCAGTCAGTTAGTCAATCAGTCAATCAATACAGTCTCCCTAGAAACCTCTCACCATTAATGAGAATAGAATACTGGAATAGACTGGCCAGCTTTTGCCAACCTTTCACAAGGGTTGGACAAGAGATACCATCACTCCCAGGGAAGATGGCAACTGGGACCAGGTTAGGAAAAGATGATATATAGGCCAAGTGTTTGTCCAGTGGGCTTCATTAGGTCACACATATGGTCTGTGCCAAGTTCCCCCAGGGAATGATGACAATTGCAACAGTTATAGAAATTCAAGATGTCTGGTTAGAAAATAACTCCATGTTCATTTTTAATTTTTTTTTTTAAAAAAAGATAGGACTCTACCACAAAGCTTGGCAAAGTTGCTTTTTTTTAGGAGGTATTTTAACTTTTAGTATCTCCTCAGGCCTTGTGACTAGTTCTAAGAATTATAGTCCAAAAAGTAATTTGTCTAAGCTCCTGTGGCAGAAATATTTGCGCTGTAGGTAGAAATGCACCCTTGCAAAACAAAGCAAGCTTTTAGCACAAAAACCCAGAGATAAAGAGGAAAGATGCCTTATTATTGGTCAAGTAAAATAAAACAAATTCAAATAAAATAATAAAAATGTCCAAAGATCTTTGTTGGGTCAATCAGATTTTTTCAGTTACACGTTACTTTAATTTTTTTCACAACCAGTATTTGATTGTCTGAGGTGGGAATGGGTAAGTCACTTAGCTGTCAAAGCTAATAGCCACTGATGTCCCAGATCTCCGTGTAATGGTCTAATCCTTCTTGTTTGTTTTAAAGCCCTAAGTGAATGGCTATCAGAACAAATTTTGGCAATTAATTAGATGTTAATTGTTTGATGTTGTAAGAGGGAAAAATACTTATATATCCTGACTTTGTTGCCAATCGGATAGTAATAAGGATAAAGAAGAGGAGAGTAATCATCATCATCATCAACAACAATTACATGTCTTATATATGTGTTATTAGAGTGTTCAAACCACACCACAGTCATTATCTTGCAATCTGCACAATAACAATACAAGACAAGATGATATAATTATCTTTGTATTCCAGCAAAGGGTCAGGGGATGCTGTTGTCAAAAATAACTTTTCTAAAGAGGGTGCAAACTTAAAGGGAAAGAGGAAGAAAGGCAAGGAAAGAGAGGAAGTGAGACACATACACAGAGCCATTGGCTTAAGACTGTATTCATGACACAGATGAGGTCTATGCCTGAATTAGAATCCGATGTTTTAGTTACTGTCTTACTGCCAACAAGTCATATAGTTCAGCTTTGTAGAAAGAAAGAAAAGAAGAAAGACAGGAAGGAAAGAAGGAAGAGTTTAAGAGATTGCTATTTTGATATTAAAAATCTGCAGTAGTAAAGGCAATTAGTACTCTACTTTCCTTTTTAATGCCTATTCAGGCATATGAAATAAATAAAAGCATGCTATCAGTGGTAGTTGGTGACTCCTATGTAAGGAGATCTTTGAGACTAACTGCAATAAATTTGCGGGTCGCAAGAGTTTTCATAGACTTGAGTCCACTCAGATGTGTAGAGTGGAGTATCCAGGAACAGTCCTGTATAAGAAGACTGTCTGTGTGAATAATGATAAAAATGCAAAACTTATGGGTATGGAGATGAGGGGAGAGATTCAGATTTAATGATGGTCACTGAGGGACAACGGCAGGAGCAAGGATGTTGCCTAAAGCCAAGGTCAGTAGATGACCATATGAATGGTTTGGGGAGTTATTGGAATGTAGTGTGGTGCTGGTTGTGAACCAGGAAAGAAATGTTAACTATATTAACAATGTAGTGTATAGTGTGTGCCAGGCAACTGTCATCTCTGTTCAGCCCACTATCAAGGGACTGCAGTTTGTGGATATATTCCACTTCTTCTGATTCTAAAGATTAGCATACATAGCTTTTAAATTGCAGTTTCATTGGAAGCGGCTTTGGCGATGCTGACTGCATGACGCCGCGTCCCAGACATAGATGCCCTATTCCCCAGGTGTCTCTTTTCATTCACAGGGAAAATCCCATGAATGAAATGGCAGTCTCACAATGTTAAAGGTGGAGAAAGTCATTCGCAAATCAGTTGTGTGATTGCCAGTCATCTGGTGTCAGTGTCCCCTCCTCCCCTTCCCCATCACTAGTCCTTTTAACCCCCTCCCCCAAGTTTCCCCTTAATTTTGGAGCTCTCAGTTTAAGCTTTAAAAAACCTTTTAGGCTTCAACCATGAATGGGAAGAGGTGAGGTGGCATCTGCATATTTTCCCATTTTAATTATATTGTGTGATTGTAGTGAGAAAGGGGCTGGTGTAATAATCTCCCCTCTTTCCAATTTTCCTTTATAGTTTTTATTTATTTATTTAAGGACTGCTGTTCTGAGGCTGAGATGGAGTGCCCAAGGAGATGTCTCCTGTATCAATGACATGGTGAATATGTTCCAGGTTTTAGAAAAAGTTAAAGGTGCTGTCCAAGGTGCTGAATCTATCTGGGAATATAGAGCTCAGCAGAGCTGCTGTCCAAGGGGATAGTTGTTTTCAAGTTTGGTTTAAACCCTGGATTCACCACCCACTGACATGAGTGCCACCAGCAGTTCCTGCAATGGGAGTTATTTGGAACTGATCCTGAGTTCCATAGCTTTGATTTCCCTGAGATACAGGATTAGGACTGCATTGTATATGAGAGTTGCTGGCATTGCCCTTGCTGGGATTTTTGGAAACGGCTGGTATGTACAGAGGTGGAGGAAGACAAAACGAGAGCTTGAACGACAGACAGAAAGAGAAGGAAAGTTTCTTCTATGAAAGCAACAATCCAATTTGAAACCAGTCCCTTCTGTGAGGAACGGTGACAGAGGCTGCTCTGTTCCTGTTAATTTTCGCGGCGCAGCTGTCAGCAGGTCTGTAAATAGTACTCCGCAAAGCCAACACTTTCCCATCCACACATCAACTGTTCAATTAACAGAAGAAGGATATATAAAGTGTGCCACAGCCTTTGATGCTTCCCAGCAATTTATGAAAGTGTACACAAATCTAATTACAAGCCCCACTGCTTTCCATTTACATGGCTCCTCTTGAGTTTGGAGCTGTTTAGATCAAAATAATTGTTAAAAAATATATCAAGGCTGATCTACAGCCCTGGCCCCCCCGTGATTGCTAACCTCCATTGCCATCCCCCTTTCATCAGACAAGTTTTTGCACACTGAGCGGTTGGGCTCCACAATGCATATACAATGGCACTTCCTAATTGTGTGTGTGTACTACACAAGGATACAACTTCATCAAGGCTACACTCTGCTTGGAATTCTATTAGTGCCTTATGCTTGCATCAGTCTCCTTCCATGAGCAGTTGGCCACTTTAGTTCAATGTGGAATTGACGCCTTCAGTTTAAGATTGTGGAAGAAGAGCTATTATGCATGGACAGGAATGTGCATTAATGTGCCTCCATACTGCACACTGTGCATGCGGACCTACATGCCCATTTATTTCAGCAGTGTCACAATAGACAAATGAGGTGATGTTGCTGGACTCCCATGTACCATAACTCAGTGACTGGCATCCTTTTAATGCCACACATAGGAGTAAGTGAACCTTCCACCTGCATATGTCTTTCTTGGTCACTGCAGAGTTTGGTATTCCCATCCTACCTCAACAATTAAGTCCCTCCAGACCTATTATAGAGTCACTGCAGCCCCCCTGCACAGACTTCCTTGCCTGGTGAGGGGGAGGCAAAGAGAACGGAATATGTCTCTGTAGCCACACATGAAATAATTACATCTTTTGCTCTGACCTCCCAGAATATCCCAACAGAAGCAGACAATTCACTATTCAGATTAGCAACATAATAGTTTATTATGCCCCAGCAGGGGTCAGATACTCATTAGTGGACAGGTAGTTGTGGGGCAATGACACCTCTTTGTGCAACAAATTTAGAAAACACCGCAGGATAACAAGTGCCTATGTCATAGAATCATAATCAAGGATCATAGAATCGTAGAGTTGGAGAGACCACTAGGGCCAATCCGTCACAACCCCCTGCCATAGAAAATCCAAATCAAAGCACCCGAAGACGGCCATCCAGCCTCTGTTTAAAGACCTCCAAGAAGGAGACCATCACCCCTCCGAGGAGTGCATCCTCCACTGTCGAACGCCCAGTCAGGAAGTTCCTCCTAATGTTCAGTGGAATCTCTTTCCTGCAGCTGCCCCCATTGTTCCGGGTCGTTCTCTGGACGCAGACACAAGCTTGCTCCCTCTCAAATAGAATCCCTTCAAATATTACACCGGGTGCCAGATCACTCTTACCTTCTTTTCTCCAGGCTCAACATCCCCAGCTCCCTAAGTTGTCTATAGGGCATGCGTTTCCAGACCCTTCACCATTTTGTTGCCCTCCTTTGGACCGCTCCATTCTCACGTCTTCTGAAATTGTGGTGCCAAACTGGACACAAATCTGGTGGGGCCTGACCAGAGCCGAATACAGGGACTATTACTTCCTTGATCAGACACTATACTTCTATTGAGCAGCCTCAAATAGCATTGCCTTTTTAGCTGCCGCATCCACACTGTTCACTCTAGTGCAATGTGGTCTACTTGGACTCCTAGATCCTTTCACCACGTAGTTTCCTTCAGCCAGGTGTCACCCTCCTCTATTGTGCTTTTATTTTCCGCCCTAAGTGCAATACCTACATTTCCGGTTGAATTCATTTTTTAGCTTTGGTCGCTTTCAGTCTATTCAGGTCATTTGCAATCTTGATCCTGTCCTCTGGGTATTAGCTTCCCCCTACTTGGTATCTGCAAATTTGCTACGTTGCCTCCCAAAGTCATCCAAGGTCATGATAAAGCTGTTGAATCGCACGGGCCAGACAGAGCCCCGTGGGACCCCACTGTCCACTTCTCTCCGATGAAAGCGAGCCATGTTGAGGCACCTTTGGTTCGGCTGTAAACCAATTACAGATCCATTAACAGTTCCTTTGTCAGCCCAACATTTTACAAGCTGTTGCAAGAATGTCAGGGAACCCTGTCAAAGGCCTTAGTGAAATCAAGATATACTATATCCACCGCATTCCCTCATCTACCAAGCTGGTAATTATCATGAAGAGATCGTTTCGTCTGGCCTGACTTGTTTCCTGAAACCCAGTTGACTTTGTGATTATGGCATTGCCTTCTAGATGTTCACCGATCTCTGTTTAATGACTGCTCCAGAATCTTTCCTGGGATGAGTCAGCCTAAATGGGATAATTGTTGGGCTCCTCTTTTTCCCCGTATGAAGATGGGGACACGTTGCCTCCTCCATCTGCGGGTCTTCTCGCTCCAAGATTTTCAAAGATGATTGCCAATGGCTCCGATATGACATGCAGTTCTTTTAATACCTTGGATGGCGATTATCTGGTCCGGAGACTTAAATTCATTTAGATTAACAAGGTATTCCTCTACTATCTCTTTACTTATTCTGTGCTGAATCCCCTGATCTGTCCTCTCCTCCATTATCCTCAGGTGAGCACCTTTGCCTTTTCTGAGAAGACGGCAAAGAAGGTTTATGTAATTCGCCTTTTCTCTGTCCTCTGTTTAGCACTTTGCCATCTTTTCCATGCAGTGGCCCTACCATTTCTTCTCTTCTTCTCTTCTTTTGCTGCGGACATATCCCAAAATCCATTTTTGTTCTTTTTAACCTCTCTAGCAAGCCTGAGTTCATTCTGTGCTTAGCTTTAGGCTTTTCTGACTTACCCCTACACATGCCTGCTATCTGTTGAATCCTTTTTGTGATTTCCCCTTTTTCCATTTCTTATACATCTTCCGTTTCAAACTTCGCTCCGTTGAAATTTCCTTAGCATCCATCCTGGTTTCTTTGAGACAACTCCCGTTTTTTCTTTCTCACTGGAAACGGGTTGAAATTGTGCCTTCAGTAGCTCTCTTTTGAGAAACCCACATCCGTTCGTCCTGAACTCCTTTATCTTTTAGTATTTCGACATGGAATCGCCCTCAATACTTCTCTAAGTTTTACTGAAATCCGCTCTCCTAAATCTAGAATGCGTGTTGACTCTGCCTGGCTTCTCCTTTCCATTGTATAACAAACTCCAGGAGAACATGGTCACTTCCACCTAATGACCCACTACTGCACCCCATTAACCAAGTCATCCTTGTTGGTGAGGATCAGATCTAAAATAGCGCTGACCCCCTGTTTGCCTCTTCCACCTTTTGGACCATGAAATTGTCTTCCAGGCAAGTGAGGAACATTGTTAGGCCTGAGGATTTTGGCTGAGTTTGACTTCCAGCAAATCAGGATAGTTGAAGTCGCCATCACTACTACATCTCTCTTTTCTGACTGTGTGGTCATCTGTTCTAGAAAATACCATCCAATTCCTCCGTCTGACTTGGGGGTCGTAGTAGACTCCCACGTAACATCCTTGTTGCTTTCCCTTCCCTTTGATTCTATCCAGATGCTCTCCACCTGGCTTCCATGATTGATGTCCTGGATCTCTTCACTGGTGTAAATATCTCTGACATATAGTGCTATTCCTCCTCCTTTCTTATTTGACCTACTTCTCTTAATAAGGTTATACCCTCTATTTCCCCATTCCAACATGAGACTCATCCCACCAGGTTTCAGTGATGCCTATATATCAATTTGCTTTGTTTTACGGAGTTCGAGTTCATCTTGCTTATTTCCCATGCTCTGTGCATTAGTGTGGAGACATCGCAGACCATGGTTCCCTTTTACTTGCTGCCTGTGCAAGTTTTTTTGCCCCCACTGTTGGGTCCTGCACTGTTGCCTTTTTTCCTCTATGTCAGTTTGGACTATTTTCGCCATCCCCGTTCGCCTCCTTATATATGTCTCCCTTCCCTCGGAACACTCAGTTTAAAGCCCTCCTGATCAAGTTCGTCGAGACTACAGTGGTGCCTCGGGTTACGAAATTAATGCGTAACGCGGCCGCTTTCGTAACCGCGAACAGCCTTGTAAGCCGAATGCCCTAGGCGCTAATGGGGAAAAGCCGCGATTCCCGGCGAGAAAAAGCCGAAAAAAGCACCAAAAGGTTTTTCGTAACCCGAAAAAACATTAGAACCAACGAAACAATAATTCCTATGGGATTTTTTCGTATCCCGAAAATTCGTAACCTGGGTATTTCGTTATCCCGAGGTACCACTGTATGGCAAAAAACATTTCTTCCAACTGGCGTAGATGCAACCGTCCGCTGCAAGAAGTCCTACCTCATGGAACCGCAGCCATGATCGAAGAATCTAAATTCCTTCTCATTCTCGGCGGCAACATCTGCGAAGCCAGTGTTCACATCCGCTAATTTTCCTCTCCCTTCCTGGACCATGCCCTTCAACTGGCAGAAGAGACGAGATGACAACCTGTACATCCATTCCTTTCAGCTTCCTACCAAGCGCCTTGTAATCCTTTTGATGTTCTGAAGGCTGTGTCTTGCAGTATCATTAGTTCCCACATGGACCAAAGGAAGGGGTATTTGTCAGTAGGCTTGACCAGTCTTGTGCGCCTCTCTGTCACATCCCAGATCTTGCACCTGGAAGACAAACACCTCTCGAACATCCTGTCAGGCCTACAAATCACTGCTTCTGTACCACCTCAGCAAGGAGTCCCCCACTACGACCACACGCCTACCTCCGAGGCTAGCACAAACTGTTCCCTCGGTGGGACTCTCAGGCTTGCTCTGCTCACGTCCTGAAGTCTGTCACGCTGCTCTTCTTCATCCTCCTTTGATATGGGAAAGACTTCGAATCGATTCTCTAGCTGCAAGCTACCCAACCAATTCCTTCTTGGCTTACTTCTCTTTGTGACATTCCTCCAGCTGTCTGCCTCCTCTGTTTGGCAAGTGACCTCTTCAACCCTAGCATCTTCCTCTGCGTGGTACTCATCCAAGATGGTTAGTTCTATTGTGTCAGGGAAATCCTCTTGTTCCCTAATATGCTGAAGTGTACTACTCTGCTACTCGGCAGCCAGCTGCTGCACTTTCTCTCCTCCAAGAGTGCTACCAACTTGCACTTGGTGCATGTGAAGTTCTCGACTTTCTGTAGGCAAGAAGAGAAAACATCCCACAAGAGTTGCAGGTGACTGCAGCAGATCCCTCTCTGTCCATACTGCAAAGTCTTAGTAATGAATATAACAGTCAATCTAGTGGGAATGCTCTTAAAGGAATGTATGGCTGCTATCTGTATACTTAAGGCAAGGTTTCTATTCAATATCTGATTCATTAACCTGTGCCACTGAGTAGAGTTGTTGAGTTAAAGAAAACTAAAACTAAAATGGCTGCCCAGCAGCTCCTCTCCTTCTCCTCTCCTGGCCGGACTGCTCTGGAGGCTCTGGAAGTTGGTATATAAGCGAGTCTGCTAGCTCCGCCCCCCTTGTGACTCACAGATGTGACTCACCAGAAGCTCCACCCCTTCAGCAACGAGCACACGGTCTCAAGCACACGGTCTCAAAAATGGCTGCCAAGCAGCTCATCTCCTTCTCCCTCTCTGGCCGGACTGCCTCTGGAAGGCTCTGGAAGTTGGTATATAAAGCTAGTCTGCTAGCTCCACCCCTGTGACTCAAGATGTGACTCACAGACGCTCCACCCTTCGCAACGAGCACACGGTCTTCAAGCACACAGTCTCAAAAATGGCTGCCAAGCACCCTCTCTTCTCTCTCTCTGGCCGACTGCTGTGTATGTCTGTGTATGTTAACAACAGGATTCCAGTGTTATTTGTTCTGACACAAGATCTCTCTCAACCAGATGCTGGGAACAGTGACCTTCCCGAGTGGACCCTTCCACATGCCATACTTGTAGAATGCCATTCAGCTATGGGCTCCCTTATGTTTTGATTCAACACTGGAATTTTTATATCAGTGGTCTAAAGATGGCTACTGAATACACGAAATGGAAAAGGGTGGGGGCAGGAGAGGAGAATCAACACTTCTGTCAAAGAAAGTTGCCTTTTGGAAACTATTAGGCAACATATGTTGTGAGAATGGGAAGCCACAGTGGAGCAATAATCCTGACAGATGTGAAGGAGCAGGAGTTTGCCACAGGAGCAACTGGCTTGAGATCTGACAAGAATGATGATGGAGGCCCCAGCTGGCAGAACATGAGGACGAAGAAAGTGGTGATGGAATTGGCTGAACTATGAGAAGAACTTAGGAGCTGGGAAAACAGCTGGACAAGGTGGAATGAAGACAAGGAGGCACCACCTCCTCTTCTAGAATGAACTTCTATGCAGTAGGACTGATGGAAAGGCCTAAAACAATCCGCCTGAACCTGGCACTTTCCAGATGGCTTAGACTACAGTTCTCATCATCTCATCATCATGATCAGTAGGATGGTGGCAGATGTAAGCCCATCCGTTCCCTGCTTTATATCCTAGAATCCTACAATCCCAGGGTTGGAAGAGACCCTAAGAGACATCCAGTGCAACCCAAAAATATATATTCCAAGAATACACAATCAAAGCACTCCTGGCAGATGGCCATTCAGCCTCTGTTTAATAACCTCCCTGAACTGGTCCTCTTGGTGTATGGTTTCCAGACCTTTTAACATTTTGGTTGACCTCTTCTAGACATACTCCAGCTTTTCCACATTCTTCTTGAATTATGGTGCCCAGAACTGGACACAGAAGTCCAAGTGAATTCTGACTAGTTCTGAACTGTGACTAATGTCAGCTTACAAAATAGACAGAATTACATTAAGAACACATATGAGCTGAAATTCTGAATGCTTGCAGACCTATGTTAGGCTCCCTTGATTTATGGAACAGCCTCTGAAGTCCCCAGTTGACCGTTCCCTACTTTGTGGCCAGATGTGAAATGAGCACAGCAATGGAGAGACCTTCTGAGAACATTAGTAGATCTCAGCACTGATGTCATCATTTTGCATCCCATCCTGGGAGATGTTTTTGTGGATCCTGCCTTATGAATGAATGAATGAAAATTTATTTATACTGTATACCGCTATTCCTACATAGATTATAGCGGTTTACAACATAAAATGATACAATTATAACAACATATATCCCCAACAGTGTAAACAAACTAACCATAACCAGTTCAAAGCTATACAAAATACTCTAAAAAACATTATATTACAACCATTAAAACCATACCATTAAAGCCATACAACAAAGTAGCTGGATCGAACAATATGCAAGAAGGGAGAAAAGAATAGTATTAAGGCACATAGGGGAAAGCTTGACGGAAAAGAAAGGTCTTCAAATTTCTCCTGAACAAATCTAGGGAGGTGTCCTGAAGGACAGCATGGATGTGAGGTTTTTTTTCCAGAGGCTGTAAATTAAGGGCCTTTTTTTTGGTGGCTTACAATGGAGGGATAATAGACGGTTCCCTGCCCTCAGGCTTACAATCTAAGGGAACATTCACAATGCATGTAAAAAGGACCTATGCTGCATTAACCCTGCAAAAATAATGCAGCCCTGCACACACATAAGGGATACTTGTATCCCTAACAAGATGCCAGACAGTTAAAAAAATACCAAAAGTTGAGATCAAAACAGTACAAACTTAATCCCCATGCCTCTAATATGAGAGATATAATATATACTATTTTTGTGTCCCTTTCAGTCACTTCTAACCTATGACAACCCTAAGGAGAACCTATCATGGGTTTTTCTTGGGAGAATTTGTTCAGAGGAGGTTTGCCCTTTCCTTCCTTTAGGGTTGAAAGAGTGTGACTTGCCCTACATCATCCAGTAGGTTTTCATGCCTGAGCAGGGATTCGAACCCTACTCTCTCAATACCTTAGTCCAACACTCAGACCACTACACCACACTGTTTATATGCAGGTTGAGTTTCCTTTACCTGGAATTCTGAAATCCGAAACATTCCAAAATCCATTTGTTCCCATGAGTGGCTAAGACAGTGATCCCTTTGCTTACTGATGGTACATAAACTTTGTTTCATGCACAAAATTATTTAAAGTGTTATGTATAAAATTATCTTCAGGCTGTGTGTAGAAGGTGTATACAAAACATAAAGGAATTTCATGTTTAGACTTGGGTCCCATCCCCAAGATATCGCATGTATATGCAAATATTCCAAAATCCAAAATTCCCTAACATCCAAAACACTTCTGGTCCTAAGCATTTTGGATAAGGGAGACTCAACCTGTATTATATATATGAGATAATATAATCTTGCCAAGCTTGTGTAAAGCAGGGTTGGGCAGCTGTGAAAAGATTGGGGGGCATGTTTCTACCTCTGAAAATCTCAACCCCCTTCTTAATACCCCCAAATGCCTTTCCTCCCCTCTGTTTCTTCTCCAAAATGATGATCAGAAGTGATGCCACATAATTCCCTGTCATATTATGGAAGGGAAATAGAGAAATTGAGGTATTTGGGGGTATTTGCTAATTTTTTTAATGGGGTAGTGGTGGTGATTCTGGGGTCTTTGAAGGACTGGCAGTATGGGTTCAGGAACTGCAAAAAAGGTGTAGGTAGGAGCCACATGTGACTTCAGGTCACATTTTCCCTACCTCTAGTGTAAGGATTACAACTATCTGAGGCCTAACTTCACGTGAGAGGGAGTTCCACAGCCTGAGATCAGGCACCAAGAAGGACTATAAAATTACTAAGTATAATTTTTGGAAATGGTATTCTAGGACCTAAACACCCAAAAGGCACCGAAGCACAGTGTTTCCCCCCGTAATTCTAGGAGACAGTAGAAGACCAGGCTTGGTGAGCCAAGCATCCATCTTTATTTAAGGAAAGAAATGCATTTCTGCCTCCTGCCATGAAAAGAATGGAACATGCATTCTAATATAGTTTGCCAAAGCTGCCAGGTCACTACTGCAAAGTGCATGTGCTGAGAAAATGCCATCAAGCTAACAAATAAGATAGTAGTTTTGACTTCTAGTCGTCTGTTGATAATGTACAGCCTCCTGTTAGGTGAACAACCATTCACCAGTCCTTGCTGCATAACCCATTTGCCCATCTCATGCCATTTTGGGGAACAAAATACAATGTAACGTGAAGTCTAAGGCTTTCATGGATGGCATCCATAGTTTTTTGTGGGTTTTTCGGGCTATGTGGCCATGTTCTAGAAGAGAACAAAAAACTACACAATGCAACCTTCACAGTGTTAGGCAATATAAAAGCATTTTGCTAGGTTAGCCCATGCAAAGCCATGTTTGTTCCCCCTTCAGCACCAGATCCTATCTGATCTTGAAAGCTAAGCAGGGTCCAGCTTGGTTAGTACTTGCATGAGGGACGAACAAGGAATACAATGTGCTATTTGCTATATTTCAGAAGAAGGCAATGGCAGGCTGTTACTCACCGGCATTGTCTGGCTTCCATGCAAGGCATTAATGGCTGCCTGGGCTTCCGCATGTGAGGAATATTTCACAAACGCACACCCTGCAGAGAGAAAGAGATGGAAAAGGACAATAAGAACAACAGAAAACACAAAACACCAACAGAAAGGCGAGGTGGAGAATTGGATTCAAACCAATGGATACAAGTTATAAGAAAGACATCTTTAAATAAACCAATGGACTGGGCATCTGTCAAGGGTGCTTTGACTGTGGATTTTTGCACAATGTTGGGCCAGAACAGCGGTGGAGAAGATGTGACCCATGGGCTGCATGCAACCTCCAAAACTGTTTTGAGGGGCCACCAGGGTCCAAAATATTTTTTTAGTCCCCCCCCCCCATTAGAAATGCTGGGACCTTTTAGACCTAGGAAAGGTCTACTGTTTATAGGAAGTGATCAGGAGCTAACTTCCAGGTGATTTCTTGTTGCAACAAAGGCCTGTCCTGGGCCAAGAATGGCCAGAGGGGAATACCTAGAGGATATTTGGGAGCATTTGGGGTCTAAAATAATTTTTTCATAGGTGATGCAATGGGAGGTGGCCTGGGGTGCATGACAGTTGCCCACTCCTGAAGTAGAAGGACCATGGAGTCTCTTTCAACTCTATGGCTATATGAAGATGCAATTATATGCAGAGTTTCTACTTGTTTATTTTTTAACTTTCATAGTTTACATGCTGATACTATTTTGGTTGGAAGGTTGCTCTTCTTCTTCTTCTTCTTCTTCTTCTTCTTCTTCTTCTTCTTCTTCTTCT
>NC_056523.1:328994500-329021809 GCF_019175285.1 Sceloporus undulatus | reverse complement strand
ATGCTTGACAGCTATTTAAGAACATGCTTGCTCCATCTCTCAACACCTGCTGAAAACACACGAGCAGCTGCATCACTTACACCTCACTAGCAGCAGACCAAAATGTAGCCCTTCTAAGTGACCAGAAGGGACCGGATGGGCAGATTGCACCAGCTGGAGTTTGGGAAGTGTGGTACTGTTGTCATCTGACAAGCGAATTAATGGAAGTACATGGATGATGCCTATAGGCTGCTGGGCAAATGCAGCATTGCAACTATAAGGCTTTGAGCAAGGAGAGAATTATTTTGAATACTACAATGGACCCTTCCTATCCATGGGGGTTTGGTTACAGGATCCCCCATGGATGGGGAAAATTACAGATGATCACACACTATGTCATTCAGTGAGTAGCAACATGTGCATGTCAATGCATCTGGGTGAATGCATCACCATTGAATAATATGGGGTATGTTGAGCCACTGACACTCCAGTCCTCAGATGGCTAGCCTGCTGATGCAGCAGCCCACTGTAGTACTTTGATTTTATGGCACATGGTGGTAGAATTTGGAGGTACAGCCATGTTAGTCAGGAATATCAGCATGCAAAGGAACCTTGTAGCACCTTTGAGTCTGTGTGAAAGAAGTTGTAGCACAAGCTTTTGTAGACTTGCTTATGCTACAATTTTTATTGCACATTACAAGACCACACATTACAGAATAATCGACTCCATCAAGGAAGCCACATCACTGAGTTTGAAAGATATGAGCAGAGCTGTTGATGAGTGGTCTCTCATCCACTGTTGTTGTTGTGTGCCTTCAAGTTGTTTCTGACTTATGGTGACCCTAAGGTGAATTTATCATGGGGGTTTCTTGACAAGATTTGTTCAGAGGAGGTTTGCCATTGCCTTCCTGTAAGGCTGACACCATGTGACTCACTCAAGATTACCCAGTGGATTTCCATGGCTTAACTGGGTATCAAACTTTGATCTCCAGAGTCATAGTCCAGTACTCAAACCACTCTGCCACACTGGATCTCCTCTCATTCATAGCATCACCATAAATTTAAGCCTGCTTGAGTGATGTAGTGCAGGGATGTGAACTACAGCTTTTTGCTGTGGAATTCTAAGTACCTCACCAAACTACAAAGCTAAAGATGGAATCATGCAAGCTGAACTTGTATCAAATTGCTATAAATGTGCACTGTAGTTATACACACTGCAACTCATTTCAAGGGATGCAGTTTCAGCTGGAGAATCAACCAGGCCAAACTTACCTTTGCTGTTTCCGTCTGGTCCCCGAAGGATCGTGCACTCCTCAATGTTCCCAAATGCTTCAAATAGCCGGCGCACATCATCTTCTGACTGCTGTTTGTTGAGCATGCCCACAAAGAGTTTTCTGTCTTCTGGAACAAAATTAAGAGATGCTTACCATATTTCAAGAGGAGTGGGAAAATAGACCAGTACTATGTACAAATACATAACTCAAGGTTGGGTGTGGGAGATCATGCTCTGAGATCAAGAATCACAAGAGAGCGGCTGAACAAAAGTTTGATATCATAGCATAGCCCATTTGTTAGGCTGGTTGAATTTGATGCTGCAACATTATCTGCCCTCTTCTAACAGCTCTGCTAAATTTTAATCAAGGTGTGGCAAACATTTTATTCATCATTTTGCTTGTATGGAAAATTGTTTTGTGAGTCCAGGCAGCTCTAGACCAAATTTTGTTTGAGGCTAAGCCACTTTAGACCTCAAAATATACAGTGTAGCACTTTCACAATCATAGGCTTCCTCAAACAGAAGATTACTAACATTGTTTAAATCCCCCAGATCTGTCCTCAGTGGCTTAAAATTCCTTGGATTCTCTGGGAAAAGGGAGCAGCAAATGGGCCAATGTCTGTAGCACAGCTATGCCCCCAAGAATATTGTGTCCAGCAATGTTATATCAGTTGTTCATTGTTTGCATTAAATGCCTTGACCACGGACAACCTGATATGTTTCATGACTGAGACACTTCTATGACCAAGTACCATCAATTTCATTTTGTGTCTGACTAGAAGTAAAAGACAGGCAAAATGTACACTTGGCCCTGGCCCAAACCAATCGCTAAATCAAGGATAGGCAAATGCAGAAAGTGTGGGAGCTAGTTTTCACATTTCTGCTCTCCAGTGGGCTATCCCCATCTATTGGCCATCTGAGTATCTGAAAACAAAACTTGAAGTTATTTCTGGTTTCTGTTTTTCACCATTTTCAGCCTATTTTCTTTTTCAGGTGAGTGGGTCTTGGAGGGTGTTTTGCATGTATCCTTTAAAATTTGATTTTGACCATTTGGGGAGTAATTTCCAACCCCAGATTGGGTGTATTTGGGATCCACAAAAAGCTTCTGTGAGGTACTTGTGGGCCACAGGCCACAACTTATCTACTTGTCCTGCACAGGACAAATTCAAAAGAGTAGACCCCTCTTTTGGAAAGACCTTGCCTGCCTTTGCTCTATATAGTCTGAACTATCTCCACATTTTGCAATCTTGCTGTGGATCATTTCAAAATATAAAAAAGAAAAAAAGAACTATCCATCCACCATGCATGTAACAGTACTCTTTCTACCCGATGCATAAATGCTTAATTTATAGTTCATTAAATACTATGTAAATGTTCATGAGCAGCAATTCCCCCCTCCCCCAGAGACATTTACAGAACAGATGTAACCAATTTGAATAAATACTTGTCAATAAATAAACAAATTCTCCAGGCTTTCTTCTTCCAAAAGTAAAAGTGGAAAATGAAGAAATTTGCAAGAGTTAACCCTCTGTGAACTGCTACTTGATTCTAAACCTGAGCCGTATGAGAGAAACTACATTTAGGGTTCAGCCATGGGCTGTAATGGTAGTGTCTGCATATGTATGTTCCCTTCAATTGTACAATGTTATCATTCAATAAAAAGGAAGTATAGCACAATTCATGTGTAACTTTGCATTGGGAGATGAATGCTACAAAATGTTGGCTTCTTTGTGCAGAAACAGTATGTGTGTGTTGGGGGAGTACATAGAAAGCAAGTATGTATAGACTAGAGTCAGTGGTGTCACTAGAGTTGGTGTCACCTAGTGCAGTAACTCATGGTGTCACCCCATGGTCCTTCTCCTGTACCAGAGCATACAGAATCCTTAGTAATTTTTCTCACATAGTGTCTATAAATGCCACTCTCCAAATGAAGTCCCACCTCCCATAAAGTCCCACCTCCCACTCCACTAAATGCATCTGAGGAAGTAGGCCTAAGTCTATGAAAGCTCATGCTGCCAACTTCTTTATTATTATTACTATTATTATTATTATTAATAAAATGTATTTATGTTTCCCCGCCTGTCCCTGTGGATTGAAGCAGGGTTACAGACTAAATAAAAGCACAAGTGTTTACATAAAATTCAATTAAAAGCAGCTAAAAACAATAAAATATCCAACATCAGACAATAACAATAGCATCAGCAAGCAGGCAGGGATCATACACAGACAGGGCATGTCATTCATATCAGGGGGGTATTCATATCAGGTGGGGTATGCTTGGCTAAAAAGCTCGGTTTTAACTGCTTTCCTAAATGTTTCTAACGAGGCCGCCGAGCGGATCTCCTCAGGAAGACTGTTACAGATTCTCGGAGCCGTTGTTGAAAATGCTCTTTGCGAAGTAGCAACATACTTAGAGGTTGCTATCTCCAATAGGTTCTTACCCAATGTTCTAAGAGTGCGGGGCGGATTATATAGGGAGATGTGGTCCCGTAAGTAACTCGGGCCCAAGCCATGTAGGGCTTTATTTCAGGTAGTCTCAAAGGTGCTATAAAATCTCTTTACATAACATTTTTATAGACAGACATTTTGGTGTCACCCCCTCTGATAGTTTCACCCAGTGCAGTCTGCACTCCCTCCACTCCTCTCAGGATGCCATTGACCAGAGCTACAGCTTTTCCTTTTGCCTGGAGTTAGGCCCAACAAAATGGAGAATTTGCACCCTTCTTTCTTAGCCCTGAGATCTGGCAATACATCCATAGCTCAGATGATTAAAAAAACAAAACACACCTTGGCATCCTTTGCCATGGTGGGACACTTTGGTCCTGTTTGGTGCCAGATTTCCTGAATCACCTATTTTTGGATGAACCACTGTTGTTGGCACTCTGAATGTTGAAGGGCCTAATTTCAAGTGTTCCCCAGACCTTCTCTCTCCCTCCTATATAGAAACCTACCTTTCAGCATGGCTGACAGCAAGATGCCACCTTCATGAACTTGTCAGATTAGATATGCAGTGATATATATATATATATAAATCTAACTCCTGGTGTTTATAGGAAGTCCTAGCACCTTCTCTGGTGCAAACAGGGGTTAAATTATTCCTTGTTCTATTTGTATTTAAATGTTCTGTTTTTATGAGAACTTGTGAGGCAGAGGTGTCAGACAGGCTGGGAGAACAAGACAGCATGCAATAAAGGTAAAAGGCGCAGGCAGGCCTGGAGGTGAGAATCACCAATTAACAAGGCAGGAGGCCATGGAGAGGAAGGTGTCTGGCTACTCTGCTGGACTGGTGACAATAAGGTCGTGCAGGAATCGTGGAGCAGAAGTGATTGGCAGCAGAACTGGGCTTGCTTGCATTGCATTATCATATAAATGGATGTAAAGATTTCCCACTATGTAGGGATTTGCACAGGAGTAAGAGCAGGGATTATGAGGAAGACAGAATCTTTACAGAATAATGAAGTCCCCACTGGAGAAGGCAGGCAGGCAAGCAGGCAGGCAGGCTAGTTGGCTGGCTAGTTGTGACTAACATACTTTCCAGCATTTCAAAAAGGAGAATCAGGACACATGTGACCAAGCAACATCAGCTTGTGATCAGAGTGGCAAATGTTATTAATGAAGAACACACAAGCTGGGAGTGGCTGCAGCAGTTTGCTCTTAAATGAGTTAACTGGGAAAGGCAAGATTCTGCTCCCTTCTGTCCTCTCTCCCTACTGAATTTTGAGAGGCTGTCCTCAAGGGCCAAATGTTCTGGCTTCACTCCAGCCTTACATTGTCTAGTTTAGATGACATAGGCCAAAACACCCATAGCAAGATCAGGGCTGTTCCTGCCTGTGCAGGATTTGACTCTGGGGCAAAGAACCTTTACCCTGTTGTAAAATAACACTGATTTTGCATTCTAAGAAATTTTGTGGCAAAACCAGGCAGTTCAGACAACCCCCCTCCACACTTCGTACATTTCCAGTGGGTGAACCATTTCAGAAGCCCCCCAGTCACCCCATCTGATGCAGAAATGTTTCTGCATCACAGGGACAACTGGAGGGCTTCTTAGATGGATCACCTGCCAGAAATGTAAGGAGCAGCCCTGGGTCCTGGATCAGTGTGGGGATGGGTGTATGAACACCCACCTGCCCCTGTGAACTAACCCAGGTGAGCATTGGGGGCAGGATAGCATGGGCTCAGCCCATGTGCTCCTGCCCCATCTGCTCAGGCCCTGAGTGCAAACTAAATTTAAACTTTGAGCTCAGCGTGACACAATGGAAGTAAGCTGAGAAAAAAGAGGAAAATGGGAGGAAGAGTGAGAAACTGGGACATTTTGAAAGCAACTGAAAAACTAGGATGGCAAAGAATAAATATGTCATCTGGAGGGAATGAAGTGAGGCCACACTGCTGTTGTCCTGCTGGCAGAGTAGAAATCTCCTAACTGGTGGACTTACACCAGTACTTGGGGGAGAGGGGTGCAGAGGAGGTGGTGCATTTTCCAACCTTGGTGTGCAAAGACAGCTGCCAGTTCATGCACATGGCACAGATGGTGCCTCATAGACTAATAGGCCATGAAAATGTGTCTGGGAACTGTCTAGCTGCCCTTAAGAAAGAAGATGCAGCCATTGCCTCTGGACCAGGGTGGAAGCTGCTTGTTCTTTTCTGGGTGTACAAATCAAGTGTGCAAAATCATACCATTGTGGTGAATCACTGGCTGGGAAGGGGAGATGGATCTGCCCTGTGAGTTTTTACATATTTGAGGAAAATGGAAGGTGTGAGGAAAAACTGAAGACCTTCTTGTATAACAACTTTAAAAATATGTTGGTTGTAACCATGGAGTATAGCAACATAAACTACTAACCGGATTCTGGCGGAGGAGTACAGAACCAAGGAAGTCCAGACTTGTTCATGGGCAGTGCTAATGCTTTTCTGCATGTGGTATTAAGCCCTTTTTCTTTTTATTAAATTTATATTTTTACTAAGCATTATTTGTTCATCCTTGTTGGCTAATTTTCTTTTGGCACCAAATGCTACACCCGCACCCAGTCGACATTTGGCATAGCTCTCAATTTCCGTCCCTATTTATGGTTAAGCCAGCACACACGTTAGAAGAGGGAGCAAATAAAATACACTGTCCAAGTGAGATAGAGAGAAATCCTTTCTGACTCCAGATACAATGATTGGTTGGGTCCCAGTTCCCAAAATCCATCCCAAGAAAATGTTATTTTCTGCTCCTCCACATTTCCCATCACCTTGTGAGGTTGACTCAATCTTTCAGATCAGAAGAACTGCGCCATCCATTCTGCTGACCTCTTGCACTCTGCCCTGTGGCATGTTCCAAACATCCTGACTAACTCAACAGCAGGATCGATGCAGCCTGAGGTTAGTGGAGAAATGTATTTCCACCCTTTCCCCTTAAATCACAGCTTTCTTTACAGGCATCAAAGTTCCCAGCAGAGTGATGTGAAACTAGTTCAAAGCAAATGATTTACTGGAGGAATTTCCTGCTCTCCTCAGGTTATCCTTAATTTGAAATACTAGCATTGGTGATGAACTGAGTGCAAGAACTTGAACGGAAATACAGTTTCTGCTCTAGTGATTTGCCCACAATCAGACATTCCAGTCAAGCACATGGCACAGCTCCATGGAAGGACTAATCCTCAAAACTATGTGGCAGGTGTTGGAGGTGATGTCTGTTGACAGATTCCCATCTTGAGAATGGCTCAGATCATGTCAATCTTGAACTGACATGGCATGGTTTGGAAGATTCTTCAAGACATTTCACGTTACAGTCAGGATTATGTGCTGGACCACTGATTGGTTGAGTACACACAAACATACGCACGCACGCACACACACACACACACACAGCTTTTTTGAAACAACCATTCACAAACTTAGGGTCACTTGAATGTACGTAAAAACAGGTGCAAAAATGGTCAAAAGACACAAGGAAACTGGATAGGTGGGATTAAGAAAGATGTGTGCTGAGAATCACTCATTTTAATGATAAACATGAGCAAAATGTGTAGGCAAAACAAACCTACACAGAAACAGGAAGGAGGATGCCACATAGTATGGGATATGTTCAAAAGTAGACAATGACCAGCATCCTCCTGGTGATGTATACAAATAAAAGTTGAGTTACACTGACTGGGTAGAGTTTTCTTTAATATGATGTGTAACAGCTGTTTCCAGCTTCTGGTTGTGTAAATGGAACTGAGCATGTGCAACCACTGTATATGTAGTAGTGCATTAAAGTACACAGAGTAATGTGTCAAAATCCTGTCCCTCTTTGTGCAGTGCAGTGCAACTGAACATTGTCTGGTGCAACTGCATGAGGGGTGGCAACCATGCACATTGGCTTTTGTTCCATCTACATCAAACTACATTGGTATTCAGTATGGTGGCTGCATAATGTAACTGCTGGGATATATTTACACTGCGGTGAAACAATGTAAGATCTTAGTCAGTTTCCAAATGTCTTTTCCAATGTTATGTCAGCCCTGTTCTCCAGTGATGTAGTCCAGGACTAAGTCCACTATACCATGCTGGTCCTGCTGTGTAACTGCTTGAGTGTTGATTTATACTATACAGTGGTGTCACAAGGGGGGTGCAGGGATGCAGGCCACACAAGTCACAAGAATTGCCATAACATTCAATGATATATGAGAATTACAATGTAAGAGTAACATTAGTACAAAAAAAAGGTCAAAGGATTCTGCATGGTGTGGTGGTGTTGTGGCAGGAGGCCAATGGTGGGAGTGACACCAGGCATTACTACACTGGGTGATACCAACCCTAGTGACATCATTGTTGATTATGATTCTTTGAGCATGGTTTTCTAATCAGTTATGGAGCCATCTGACAATGTTTCCATTTATTCTACATTTAATCAATTCACCAATCAAAATATTAGGTAGTTGCGCACTCTTAGATGATGCCACTGATACCATGCAAGCATGAGGTACAATTGCGGCCATTGGGTACGAATCTAGAGTAATCCTTGATAATGGTTAAAACTGAGAAGAGCACAATTTCTCCACCAGCTCAGAGCAAATCCTCCAAGATTCTTGACACTCTCTGTAGGGTCAGCGGCATGAAGGCTGGAGTGTCAGAGAAATAAGTTTCAGCACCTAAACTCATTTCAACGGCTGACCTCCAGAGGCTCTGGAAGAAAAACCTCCTCCGGATACCTAAAAAGGCTGTGACATTAATACACTGCCACCATTCCAGCTTGGGATCCCTTGGGAGTCTTGGAGCAGCATGCAAAGGAAAGAAAGATTAAAAGGGGGAATATAAGACGAGGAAGAGAAAAAGGATGGGAGGGAGGACTTTAAACTCCCCTGCCACCCCAATCTCGCACTGACACTTGTGATGGCATTTCAGGTCAAATTAAACTTTGGTTTTTAAAGACTGTAATTGAAATACTTCCTTAAAGTTGTCTCCCTTGCTCTCTCTTCCTCGCCTCTATTTCTTCCTTTCCCTCTCCTATTCCAAGCTGGAGACAACATAGCTTAGTCACTGCCTCCTTAATATTAAAGGCAGTGATTAAATGGGATTCGCCAAAAGACAAAAGGCTGCAAAACCTGCCAATTGTTAATCCCTCTTTCGCTGCGCTTAAAAATTCCATTTCCTTCATTTGAAGAAAGGAGGATGAGAATGCCGCGCCTCGGTCTGATTTAAATTCCAGCATCGCAGGCCTTGCTCCCTTCTCCCTCTCTTGACGTCTGAATGTATTCCTTTATTACCATTATTACCGCTTTCTGATTGCATTAAAATTCATCCACACGCTTCTCTCTATGTTTCCACTTTTTTCCTTTTCATTTTTTAACCAATTCTTTTGCTAATTCTTTTTTCCCCTAACCCCCCCCAAAAGAGAGCAAGTTTTCCCCCTCCTCAATTTTGAATTATACAGAATTCTATTGAAGATGTACAAAAAGAAAACCTGACACCGTTTTCTTCTTGCTTCTGAGAGTTTGTCCCATTCGCTTCTCCTTTATAAACAATTGGTAAGATGAAGAAGAAAGAATGAATGAAAGAATGAAAGAAAGAAAGAAAGAAAGAGGAAGAAAGAATCCATGGCCTTGAAGATTCTTTTCCTTTATAAAAGCATAAGTGTCTTATATTCATGTGCAGGGCCGATCCTGTCTCACATAATGTCAAACAAAATGGTCCATCAAGTCCAGACAGAGCTTGTAAAATATTTGTTAAAAATAATTTCTTGCCCTTATTTAATAAATAAAAATCCCTCCAAAATTTAACTGTTATTTTACTTGCGAAAGAATGTTATTTTAGACTGAGGCTGCTGCCACACTGCAGAATTAATGCAGTGTGACACCGCCTTAACTCCCAGGGCTCAGTCCTTTGGAATCCTGGGATTTGTAGTTTAGTGGGGCACCAGAACTGCCTGACATAGAAGGCTAAATATCTCACAAAACTACAAATCCCAGAATTCCATCGCATTGACCCATGGCCGTTAAAACAGTGTCAAACTGCATTAATTCTGCAGTGTAGATGCATTTAACTTTTTTTTACTTTAAATTACAGTCCATTTCATTTACTGGCTCCTTTTCATAGAATCACAGAATCATAGATTGTTTGTTTTAGTAATTCTAAACCTTTTTTAAAAAATCAGCAGTTCAACAATTTAACATCAACAAATTAATTTTATTCCCCTTTAATGCCTTAGCACCTATGGTAACATTTCTGAGCTCTGAGCTCAGTGTTGACTAAGGGGCTGTACAGACCTTTCCTAAGGGATGCCCTGCAGCTGCCTCTCTCTGTGCCGGATTGGGGCTGCGGCAACCATACGCTACATTCCTGGTTTTGCCTTTCCGTGGCACAAGAAGGAGCTGCAAAAAGTGGGTCCTTTCTGCACCACCGAAAGAGCGCCATAGCTGCTGGTGCTCAGCTTTTCAGTTCTCCTTTGACACTGTGTCATCTAGACACAGCGCCAGACGAGTGCTGAGACACTGCACACCATGTGGTGCAGTGTGCAGCATCACACCAGCCTGGGGGCGGAGTCAGGTCATGTGTCGTATGGATGCCACGCCCTGACTCCGCCCCCAGGCTGGCCTTAATTGTCGGTCTATACATCCCCTTAGTTCTCTTCCTGACATGGAAATCTTTCTGGAATAAATTCCTGTAACTGAAGATGATGGAGGATTGAATTTGGAGTTTCGAAATGCAGAATGAAACTGGGACCATTCTGCCTTCGCAAAAGAAGTGACTTACTGTCTTGGGTGGTCTGAAATGCTCCACAGACATAATAAAGTTTGACACTGCTTTAACTATCATGGCTCAGTGCTATGAAATCCTGGGATTTGTAATTTTGTGAGATATTTAGCCTTCTCTGTCAGAGAGCTTTGGTGCCCATCAAACTACAAACTTCAGAATTCCATAGCATTGAGCCATGGCAGTAAAAGCAGTGTCAAAGTATATTATTTCTGGATTAGACCTTTGTTGATTTCTTTGTGGCTGATGGTGAATGTACTCTGGGTTATAGTCTGAACTTTAAAGAATTATCCAACTTGGTAAACCCTATAGTCAGTGCCTTGGAAAGCTCCTTTATAGTTCAGGTTAAATCTTAGGGTGGATTCACTCTCCCAAGAACACTGAAACCATCCATTGCCAGCACTTGCCTTCATAGTTGGCCCTCCACATTTGTGGCTTTGACTTTTGAAGATTTGATTATACATGGATTCTATTGTCTCTTTGGGTCTTCCATTGTGACTCTGGTGGACCTAGAGATTCCTAGAGAAAACACTATCTCAGCATTTGTTTGTATGCCAGCATGATTCTATGTTCAACTTCTGGTGGATGTTGACTATTGAGTTGCACTGGAGGACCCAGAGATTCCTAGAGAGGTGTTCTTTCAGGTTAAAAAGTATTTCCACTTTCATATGGCTCCTGCACTCCTAATCCCAACGGATGTGGAGGGCCCACTGTATATATTTTACCTGCAACCTTCCATGATGGAACTCATGGTGGGCAAAGCAAACTCCTCAAGGGGTCTCCCACCCAGCCATTGACCTGGTCCAGAACTGCTGAGCTTCAGCAAGGGAATGGCTTCATGTGCCCTCTGGCCAGGTCTTTCCTGTTGCTCCTCTTGTTATGAAAACATCTGGTTGACATACAGTTGGCCCTCCATATTCATAGATTATGCTTTCACAGATTCAAGCAGCCATGACTAGAATATATATTTTTTAAAAAATTAAAAAAAAACCCAACCTTTGATTTTGCCATATTATATAGGGGACAATATTTTATTATGCCATTGTATATAATGGTTCTTGAACATCCATGGATTTTAGTATCCACAGGAGGTTCTGGAACCAAACCACGGCAGATACCAAAGGCCCACTGAACTTTCCATGGAAAACTCCAAGCCAGACTGGGAAAGGTAGTCCATGTATTTATGTGTTGTTTTGTTTATTTTGTTTAAGGCATCTGCATCCTGCTTTCGTGTCCATCAACAATCCCCAAAGTGGCTACCAACCATTAAAAAAAGGAAGCAATTCAAACAGACTGGATCGTGTTAAACAACCACATTAATGAAACTGCATTAATGAACAATAAAATCAGGAAAGAGAAAGACAAATACTAGAGGTTCACTCTCATCTCTCCCCCCCAATACTCAGTTGTGTACTGATCCTCTCTCTATCTTTTTGCAGGGATTTTTATCAGTATGTTTTCATGCATGTTAAGTCAGTTTGATATTTGTGTCTTTTAAAAGAGTTGTTGCATGGACTGAGCCTGAGGGATAAGGCAAGGTGGGGGTTTAATGCATGGTATAAGCCTTCCTCTTGCATCTCTGCTGTAAAGAAATTCTCTTACCTCTGCATCAACTGGTATTTTGCTAAACCAACTAATAGAGAGAGGGAAAGGAGGTTAATCTTTAAAGGAATATCAAAATGAGCAGGGTGAAATTCCTGCAGGTCATGCCGACTTTACAAAATGTGGAAGCAATTACATGCAATTTCTGCACAGGAAGCTTCTACTACAAATTCTGTCATGTTAAGTCATCCTTTCCTGTTATTTCCCTCATATCCCTAATGTGGACTTCTTAGCATTGGCTAGCTTGTCCTTTGTTCAATTCAAAGGTGTGCTGCTGTCCATCCAAGCTGTTTCTTTTAAAGATATGCAGGAAAACAGCTTTCTTTGGATCAGTTGCAATGTCACAGGCACACTGATGGTGGTGGGCAAACCACAGCAGCAGGGGTCCCAATGAAATGGGATGAAAAGAGATGGAATGGGAAAAGGAAGGAAGAATGAAACTGAGTTTTTTTCCCCAAAGACATTATCACAGGCTGAAACGTTAAGCTATGGGTGCAAAGAGATCTAGTAGCACTTTTGAGATGAACTGAACCAAAGGCGCTGGTAGCATGAGCTTTCGTAGACTTGATTCTCCTTCTGCAGGCGCATGTGGTGGAGTGGAGTCCAGAAATAGACTTATATAAGCTGGTTGTGTGTGAAAATGTCAATTAAAGCTCAGTCTTCTGTGGGTAGGGAGAAGAGGTAGCAAGTCCTGTTTTAACTAATGTTGTTGGGGGATAAAGGCAGGAGGAAGGAAGTTGCCTACTCTACTATGGAGAGTAGATCACCATATGAATGAGTACTGGAATGTAGTGTGGGACCAGAGATATGTGATGAACTGGTAAAGGGCACCCCCATGAGAATGGGGGGTTAGATAGTGTTGAAATGTGTGTAGTGTGTCAGGAAACCACTGTTGCTGTTCAACCTACCTGCTATGGATTAGAGGAAACACACTTCAGTAAGAAAAGGTGCCACTATACACTGAGATGACTTATGAATAACTTGGCAAACTGCTATTAGTTTTTCCCCCAAGGGTCTAAATACCCTAAAGGCACCAGATCCTGTCTGAACCTAGAGGCTATGGAGTTAGTGCTGGTTAGCATTTGGATGGGATACCACCAATAAATACTAGGCGCCATAGGTTATATTTCAGAGGAAGGAACTGTGAAAACCACCTCTGAGGATCTCTTGCCTAAGAAAACCCTATGAATTTCATGCGGTCACCATAAATTGACAGGTGACTTGAAGGCACGTACACACACACATTCATTTTTTCACATGTTGGGACTTTTAATAATAATCATAATAATAATCATAATATGCATTTGAGCAAAAAAACCAAAACCAAAACATTGGCTGAGATACTATATTAGAGTTATGTAGCATAAATCAGTAGCCAGACGTAGGTCAATTGTGCCTGGGCCTCAATGGCTGGTAAGATCCCTCTATCCATCCAAACTGCCATTGCTGTGGTCTCTGCGAGGGAAAAGAGCCAGGCACAATAATACATCTGCATTTATATGGGGACTTAGGTTTGTGTAAAACACCAAAAAAAATGCCAGCTTAGAGCACACCATTCTGTGACATTATATTCTCGATCCCACTTGTTAAGACCCAATGCTCCTGCCGCTACATTCACTCTTATTCTACGTCCATGTGTTGTTTATGAAATGGGAAATGAAAACAAAAGATCTTCCTTGGTTTGTATTTTTGGTGGGTTGGTGAGTGGGAATATAAGCCAGGCACACCATTCTAGCTTGGGAGGTTGGGAGAGGAGAGGGAGGGTGTTCTTAGTTCACTCTCCATTTTGGGAGGAATAATCGCATCTCTGTTGCAGTTCACTGAATCCATTCAAAGTGGTTGTTGAATGGTAAACAGGTTTATGGGCTGTAAGTGAGAAATCAAATCAAGGAGCAAGAGGGAGATTGGGGAAGAGAGCTACCCAAATTGCCGAGCAATTGTGCGCGGAAGGGGAGGAGAGAGAGAATAAAACATTAGGAATAAAGGGCTACATGACATTTGTTTTCAGCAAAACTCTACCGTGTTCCTGCCTCCTGTCTTTCCTCGAGAGACTTTCAGAAGCGAGTTGGACTCAGGGTGAACTTGCAGATTTTTCCAGGCAGCTGAAACATTGGGAGTTCAAGCCTGAGGTAGCAACAACAGTAGCTTCAATTCTCCCTCATTAACTATCTCAAGAAATGAACTATAATTTCTCCACTACACACAATAAAACACACAATGATGGGGCTTTGTGTCTGGAGTAGGGAATGGATGTATCCAGGCAGTGAGCAAACCTGAAGAAACATTAGAAACACAGGAAAGGAATTGGATTCTTGGCCCATCTAACTCAGTATGGCCCTCACTAGCCGTTCCCTAGCTTGGCACCCTGAAAATGTGATGAACTACATTTCCCATCACCCCCTGGCAGGACACCTGGAGGGTGTCAGGTTGGAAAAGTCTGGTTTCCATAGACTCAAGTGGCATCACATTTTCATAGATTTTCAAAGTGCTGGTCATGATGTATCCACACTACAGAATTAAAGCAGTTTACCACCACTTGGAACTGTCATAACTCTATCCTGGGATTTGTAGTTTGGAGAGGTATTCAGCCTGGTCTATCAGAGAGCTCTAGTCCCAGGCTTCTGTAGGATAGAATAATAGCAGTTAAAATAGTGTCACATGGCTTTAATTCTGCATTGTGGATATACACTATATCTCAAGTCACAGCTATCTGGCAGATGATATCTCCACACATGAATCTGCCTGGAGCCTGAGGTCATCAAGAGAGGCCCTTCTCCCTATTCTACCACCATCACAAGCATGGTTGGAAGAGATGTGAGATAGGACCTTCTTGGTGGCTTTCCCTGGACTGTGGGATGATCAGGAGAGGTCCTTCTCTCTCTGTCTCACCACCATCACAAGTATGGTTAGAAGGGATGTGATGTATGTTACCAGCATTGGTGCCTTAAAATCCTAAATGTGTATGACTTTTCTTCTGATGACCCTATGCAGAGTGCCTGATGGGATACCTGATGTAGAGTTCTCCATCATTGCAAGACGGACAGGTCACGTAGGCTATTGAAACATAGATCAAAGAGGCCCAGATAGGAGTTGCCAACAGAAAAGAGTCATTTACACCTTTGAGGCAGATTTATGGCCAGGATGCTTTGCCAGGCCAGAACCATTCCCACCTTGAAGACTGCTATAGATCAAGCAATCTTTAATATGTAGATTTGGCTTTGCTTTGAAATGTGGAAACAACTCTTCGCCTGAGGCAAGATGTTGGCTATTTAAGGTCCCTCAAATCTTTTGTCTATGTTCCATGTTAGAATTCAGACAGGCTTCATGTCAGTCTGAGTTCTGATATAGTTCCAATCCACTCCCCCTTTTTCCTTCCCCTCCGTGTTGCTGAGTCTTCATCAATCTGGACCTGGAGCACCGCCAATACAGGTGAATATAACCATTAGAAAGCCTCATGTTATCTATCCAACGCTAACTTACTATATTCCTGAGTTCTTGGATGATTGTGTGAGTGTATGATTGTCTTATGTGTGAATGAATAATAAACAGCATTCAGTTTTCATAAAACTTGTCTCTGTTGACCTATTTACCTTGGCTACCTTCGTATACATAGGATAGAGACCGCTCCTTTGTTTGAGCTAATGATAAATTCCCCAGACCAAGGTCTCCTTATTTACATGTAGGACCTTCTTGGTGGCTTTCCCTGGACTGTGGGATCATCAGGAGAGGTCCTTCTCTCTCTGTCTCACCACCATCACAAGCATGGTTGGAAGGGAAATTAGAAAAGACCTTCTCAGCGCTTACCCTTGGACTGTAAGTACATCACAAGCACTGTTGGTAGGGATGGACCTTCTGGGTTTTTGCCCCTGGACTCTGAAACTTCCTTCCCAGGGAAGCCAGAATGATCCCCATCTTGTTTGTCTTTTTGTCAGTAGGCAAACATGTTTTCATTTTCCAGGATTCTAATACTGAAAGTTATTAAAGAACAGGGTAAAGGGTGCTGTATTGTTTTAAATTCAACTGCTTAATGTTTTAAGAAAGTATTCTTAATTGAATTTTACTAAGTGCAGCTTTGAATTGTTTTAATGCTGTAATTAGTAAATTCCATTTTAATGTTCACTTTCTGTATATTTTTCATTGTTCCTTCTAAATTGTACATCACCCTGAGTCCCAATTTGGGGAGAAAGGCAGGATACAAATGAAGATTATGACAATAACTGGAGAAGTTCTTCTTTTTTTGGATCACATATCCCAGTATCCTCCAGGCAGCATGGCTGCTCATAAACACTACCTGCAGTGGTGAAAACTCTTTTCGTTTCTCCACAATATTTCCAAGAGTTTCTCCCCCAGTCTTTGTCCCATCTGGAGCAAGGGCAGTGATGCCAAAAGAAGGCATTTAGTTACTTCATATCAGAGCTCGGCAGTGCTTGTGCAATTCTGAGAGCTCTAGTCCAGAGAAAAGGAACTTTTCTGAGCACTGACTCTCATCCATCCTCTTTAGTTCTTTCAGTTAATTTTATGAAGTTGTCGCATTGCCAAACCTGATGTGTTATGACATTTATTGATTGCTTTGATTTATATCCTGCCTTTCTCCTTATGTAGGATCCAAGGTGGACTAATGCATTTACAAAAACAAAATGGGCACAATGAAAACATTATACAAAAGTTGAAGAAGAATTAAATAACAATCAAAGGAAAAGCAGACTATGAAAACAATATAAAAACACACATCAGAATTAAAAATTGTAAACACACACACACACACATCCCTACCACAACTCTTTCTATTACATAGATCTTCAACCTGATGCCTGCCCAAATAAGAAGATCTGAATCTACTGGGAGAGCAGAGTAGTGGTTTGAGTGGTGGACTATGACTTTGGAGACCAGGGTTCAAATCCCTGCTTGGCTACAGAAACTCATCAGGTGACCTTGGGCAAGTCACATTCTCTCTGGACAAATCTTGCCAAGAAAACCCCATGATAGGTTCACAATAAGTTGGAAACAACTTGAAGGTACGTATCATCAACATCAACCTACTGGTAGAAGGAAAAGAGAGACAGTACCACAATCTGGGAGCAGCCACTGAGAAAGCTCTCACTTGTGTCCTTGCCAAGCAGGATAGAGAGAAAGTCATGGTCTGGAAACCATGTCCTTTGAGGAGTGGTTGGGGGAGCTGGATATGTTTAACTTAGGGAAGAGAAAGTTAAGAAGTGATATGATAGCAGTTGTTTAAATATCTGAAAAGATGTCATATGGAAGAAGGAGCAAGCTTGCTTTCTCCTGCTCCAGAGACTAGGACACAGAGGAATGGATGGAAGCTACAGGAAAAGAGATTCCATCTCAACATTAGGAGGAACTTCTTAACAGTAAGAGCTGTTTCACAATGAAACACACTCCTTCAGAGAATGGTGGAGTCTCCTTCTTTGGAGGTTTTTAAACAGAGGCTAGATGGCCATCTATCAGGAGTGCTTTGATTGTGTCTTTCTGCATGGCAGAAAGGGGTTGAATTGGATGGTCCTTGGGGTCTCTTCCAACTCAAGAATTCTGTAATTTCTCTCGAAGATCAGAAAACTTAGGCAGGTTTATACAGTGAGTTACAGTCTTTCAACTAGTATGGATCCAAGCCACATACAATGTGCTATGCTCACTTTATGTTTCTCCCAGTGATCTGGCATTAGGTACTCAGTCCCTGCAAGAAGAGGATATACTGTTCACAAATAAAATGGTGTTGAACTAATCCTTCCACACAAGGATCAGCACACACACGATGAAGCCACAACTGCCCTGTGAGCAGCACA
This sequence comes from Sceloporus undulatus, assembly GCF_019175285.1. Taxonomy (NCBI): domain Eukaryota; kingdom Metazoa; phylum Chordata; class Lepidosauria; order Squamata; family Phrynosomatidae; genus Sceloporus; species Sceloporus undulatus. The sequence goes on along the minus strand of NC_056523.1, from coordinate 329,003,938 downwards.
GGAAAAATTGGGGAACCTGAACAAAAAGAAACACAGCTTATATTTTTATATATGTCTGTTCTTCTTGATCTCATCTAAACTACGTCAGGAGCTGTGTTGGCTAAAAGGAAAAATAAACATGCTTAAAACAAAGAAGGGAGAGAGGAAGGAAGGACATGCAGAATGGGAAAAAGTGTTACAGAGTGCAAGGATTTCTATTCTGGAATGATATTTTTAAGGAAATGGAGAGATTTCTCTTTCCCCAAAATACAATTCCCAAGACACACTGAGAATTAAATCTGTTTAATTTTGCAGTGTAGACAGGTGTTGAGGGTACCTTGGGAACTTTAGCTCAAGTGAATGGAATATTATTCTGTCAGTGATAATTTTAAGTACCTCTTGAAACTACAAATCCCAGCATCCCATTAGATGGAGCCAGAGTCATTAAAGTGGCATGGAGAAGATATAACTGTAGAATTCAAATACAGTTACTGATAGTGTACTGAGACTCGGGCAGCACCCAGTTTGACTGAAATACAATACCCTCCAAAATTTCACACTTGAAAACCAGGACACATGTGGCCAAGCAAAATCAATCTTGTCAAGATGGCAAAAGGTATTAATGAGGATGAAGATACAGGAGGCTGTAGCGGTTTGCTTTTGCCTAAGCCTCCTGAGAAGGGCTGGCTTCTTTCTCCTATTTCCCTCTCCCCCCTCCTGAGTTAAATGCATTTTTTTTGCACATTGAAATCAGTTTGCAGCAATTGAAGTAAACTGAGGACAAAGGGGAAAAGTGGGAAGAGGTGAGGGAAATGGGGGCATTTTAAAAGCAGCTGAAAAGGGGACAATACTAGATGAATTGGGACTGTCCCTGGAAAAGTGGGACAATTGCAAAGTGTGAAATTCAAGAGATTTAGCAATAATAAGAGCAGAGGATTGCTTTTTGCAATTTACTCAGGTTCATCTTTCACTGAATCATGCCACAGTGACTGTGCCCTCGTATCATCCTTATTCCACTTGTGCCACCTTGCCAGTGCTGGTAGTGACAGAAGAGCTGTACTTGAAATCTATAGACCTTCCCAAAGGAAATTGGGACAGATACCTTGAAATTTCCAATCCCCAAGGAAACACTGGTTCCCCCCCCCCCCATCCTAGATTGGGTTTTTGCATTGCTTAGGAAGCAAGGGATTGTAAGGAACAGTGGTGGACCTGACTGAAAGACATTTCAGGGGGTGGGATGGGAGAAGAGGCAGGCAGGGAGGGAAGCTCACAGATAATAAGAAAGCCCTTGTTGCCCTCTGCCTTTATGCACTTCTTGGGAAGGCTCCCCACAGAATTATGCTGTCGCCCTGCAGGAAAGCATGTAATAACCGAAAATACGGTGTCAAAAGGAATTTTTCAGGCCTTGACAGCTCATATATTACAGTTCGTTGACTTCTTCCTGGCTCTAGATTTAAATTAATAGGCAGCCAGATATATAGTTTGCTTTCACTTTTTTTAAAAAAAAAGAATATTTTTAATCCTTCTGTGTGGGAGAAGACACAGAAGGGATGCAGTTTGCCTCCCTTTGTAAGATCTCTTTTCCTACCCCCCCTCCTACTTTTCAGACTTTTCATTTGAAGACAAGGTGTGTGTTGAGTCAAAGCTGTGTCAAACCTCCACTTCTTTGTTGAGGAGGTATTTTGGGTGCCATGAGTCTGGACTAGGTGTCACAGAGGAGATGTCCAATAGCTGAATTGTATGTCTCTGAAGGGATCTTTGAGTTAGACCTTTGAGACTAACTGAAAGAGACAATATGGTAGCCTGAGCTTTCCTAGTCTTGAGTCTACTTCCCCAGATGCATGGAGTGGAGGGTCCATGGACAGATCTAGATAAGCAGGCGGTGTGTGAGAAGAGCAATAGAAACCCATCTGAGACCTGAGCATATGACAATCTTTTCTAAATGTTATCATAAATACATTTCAGATAGGGATGGGAAGAATATTAAAATAATATTTTAAGAAGAGGTCGAATGCATGTTTCTCTGGTATCAAGAAACTCTGACAAGAAGAATCGTGGACTGATGGGAATCTTCACAGTTTGGCCCTTATTCTGTACAAGATACACATGTGGCTGATTTGCACAGAAACAACATTGTTCTGTGCAGAGATATTTTCCATGCAGAATATTCAGGTGTTTTTTTTAAATGCAGAAAATGTAGTTTTCTGGCACAATAGTCAGAGATGGGTTTTGTGTAGAATCAGTCCCAAACTGCAAATAGTCTGTGAAAATTGTATAGTTTTCAAAGATTTTCCTGCAGGAAAGAGAAAATTGCTAAAATTGCTTGTTTCTTTCTTCAAGGATAAAATTAGAGATGAATTCAATCCCTAGCTTCAGAACTGAACCTTGTTGCAAATTAAGCCCTGCCAATGTTTTGCCCAGCCTTCCTTGATGCACACAAATTTCAAAGATCTGTTGCCTGCTGTGTTCTCATGCCACCTTTTCAAACTCTTTTTGTCTGATTAAAATAATACACAGCCCAATTCCAGGCTTTTAAGGTTAAGAGCAAAAATTTTCTGCAAAGAGTATAGTGGCAGAAGTGACAGCCAAATGAGATAACCTTTTACTCCATTTGTCAAAGTGCCCAGAGCTCCATATTTCAAGAGAAGAGCAATAAACAGGGAGCAAAGCAATTGTGTCTGGAATCTGGAACATTTTAAACAAATGGAGAGGTTTAAAAGAATAACTAGACTGCTTGAATGAGATTTAAAAAACCCAACAACCTGTTGATCATCAGCTGTGCCTTGTTTATTGGAGGAACCAATTGGATAATTCGATACAATTAAACTCAAAAACGCACGGAAATATGATGTTTATTCATCTCCTGCTTCCGTTCCTGTAATTGAATGTTGTGGTTTGTAAAGTACAAAAGTGTTTCTAATGCTGCGTTGTAGCCAAGTGAAACCCATTTAATCACACTCAATGGGTCAGATGCAACATTATGGCATGCGCGATTGAGTTGCACCTGTATTCCCTCGGAAAATGCATCATTAACTAGCAAAATGTAGCCCGCGGATGCCGGAAAGAGAAAAAGAGAGATGAAACTGTACCACCCCGTACTTTGGAAATGCCAACGGGTGATGGAACATCCATTCAAGAGCTTCAGGCATGCATGCGGGGTGGATACCTTCGTGCTAATGTGTGTCAATTTATAGCTTTCCCAACAATGGGGAAATAGGTTGTGGTTTTGCCCCTGAAAAGACAATATTATTCCAAACAGAACAATTACTCTTAGATGGCTAAGTGATTCAGTAATGAAGCTGGGAAGGAATGTGGCTCCAGGGAATAATGACAGTGGCCTGCTGGATCTCATTCCCTGGGCTGTTCATGCCAAACACATCATGGCCATTTTTGCATACAGTTGTCAGGAAAAATGACACACAAATGCTTGAGGTACGTTAGGGACTGAAGCCAAGTGGGGGAGCCAAGACTAATGTTTGTTTTTCAAAGTAGGAGATTTTAGGATAGAATCCTCTTGGTGCCCTACGCTAGTGGTTGTCATTTTCCCCAGGTTGTGCTGTGGTGATAAGGGAAGGAAGACAACATGTGCCAGTTCTGAGCAGCCTATGGACAAAATGCTCTTCATGATGTATACTGTCATAACTATGGTTTATGTAAATACATTTATGCAAGGATTTAAGCCAGTGTAAATACTTCAATGGATGTTGCAGAAGGAGTTACACAGTACCTCCTTGCACAGCCTTTTTTTTCTTTTTTGCACAACCTGTGCAACAGCACCCTGATAGTACCAGGCAGAACTGCTGATTGGCTGAGCAGGGAGTGGACTTGGGACAGTATTTTCACACCATTAACTAGTTGGCATCTTTAATCCTTCACAATATATAACAAATATCTATCTATCTATCTATCTATCTATCTATCTATCTATCTATCTATCTATCTATCTATCTATCTATCTACCTATCTATCTCACACTTTCCATGGGACCAAACAAGGCACATCTAAGAAATCTGGAGATAAAACCATTCAAAAACAATTAAATAAACGTGTACATGAAAACATCAATTCTTTAAAAGAGAGCAAAATCATTTTAGAAACCTAAGAAGAACAGTAAATGTACAGTGCACTACCCCATTAAAATACTTTTCTTCATAACCAGCTAATCACCAAGTGGCTATTTAAATAGAAAGGTCTTTTCCTACTGGTGTAAATAGAAAAGAGAGAGGGATAGCCTAGCCTTCATGGAAAAGAGCTCCAGAAACTTAGAAGAAGGCCCTCTCATGCATCCTCTCCAGATAGGGCTTTGACAATGGCAAGTCTGACAAAAAGCCCTTCCCCAAGAATATGGTAGGCTCATACAAGGAGATAAAGCCTGGGATGGTACATCAAAGCACAGCAACATAGGCACACAGTTTTGGATTCATCCCCTCTGTGAAGGACTGCTGGTGCTTACTTTTGGTGGGAGAGGGAAGTCGGGAAGCAATTCAGACCATGAAGTTGCAACTGAATTTAGCTGGGCCTGACAGCTGCTGGAGTGTGTGTGGGATTTGGAATAACAGGGGGGAGCAGGCAGAAAAGTGCCAACTGACATCAGCACCTCTGTGCCCTCTCCCCGCTCTCTGCTGAAGAGAGAAGAGCCATGCTGGGAGACAAGGAAAGTCTTATTTTGAAAGATAAGGGAAGGCAGGACCCTTTGTCAGGGGCGTCACCAGGGGGGTGCAAGAGGTGAGGACCATATCAGGTGACACCATCAGAGCGAGTGACACTGGGCAGTAGTGAAGGCCCCTCTCTCAGAAAGAAGGATGGGGGGGATCTTCTAAGTGTGCCGCTACCCTTTGGGGGATGAGGACAGGGGTGATGCTGTGGATTTTTAGCTCCTACAGCTTCCTTCTCCCAAACTATTTGTCTCCTTTCTGTCACTGTCCGCTAGGGAGGGCCGCGTTTATTTATTTATTTATTTATTTATATAGTGCCATCCATGTACATCCATACACCCTCTTTTCCAGAGAGTGGAAATCTTTTATAATAAAAAAAAATCCCTATTCTTGCTCAGGTATAGGGGACAGGTGCTTTGCTGTTTCCACTAGGGGACAGATGGCAGTGGCAAGATGCTTGCTTCTGCAGGATGAGATCCTTATCCCTGTCCATACCACCACACCAGGAGGTCCATGAGGATAACACCATGAGTTACTACACTGGGTGACACCAACCCTAGTGACACCATTGTCCCTTTTCCATCTTGATGGAGTATTACAACACCTTTTTCTGCTTCTCAATCATTACAGGATTAAGGTTACAAGGACCTCATTCCCACTACTTTTTAAACCAGATCACAATTCGGTTTGAACCGGTTCAAACGACCCTGGTTCCCACTTAAACTGATTCTCTAACGCGATTCGGTGAGGGGGGTCATGCACCAGACCCATTTAACCCACGTTTTTTTGACGCTGATTTTTTCTGCATCTTTTTCACCAAATCGACTCAACGCAAGTTCGAACCACAAGTGGATTGGAATCAATTCAAATTTCCCCTTCGGACAGCTGGAACTGAATCATTTTGAATCGATTCATTCATGAATGGGAACTACAAGTGGGTTATTTTGATGCCAGAAAATGACAGAAAATGTGATCAGGGCAAGTGTAGTGTAAACCACATTATGATGTTGCATTGATCCATTGATTTGATAGCCTTGGCTGAAGAGTGGGGTATAAATAATAATAATAATAATAATAATAATTATAATGATAATAATAATAATAATAATTTGGATTGCACACCTATTTATCTGTAAGTGGGATTGCCAAGAGCCCCAACCTGCATCCATCCTGGCAACCCTACTAAGTTACCAATAGGATTCAGGCCTTCATGTGAAATTTTCCTCTAACAAAATGATGTGGAGCTCTGGAAGCAGAACACAAGATGAGGGACAGGACTCTCTTTCCTGTTAGGGCGGCCAGGCAGGGAGAAAGCTGGAAGCTTTTAACCCCTGTCAGTCATCTGTCTCCCTCACAAACCACAGCTCACTCTTGAGCTGATGTGATCCTACTACAAGCCTGACAGCCTTTCATTCTAGCTGAAAAGAACTTCCCCCTTCTCTCCTCTTTTCTTCCATTTATCCTCGAGGAAGTTTTCCTTTAATACTAACAATTTTCTTCCCTTCCCTTCAGTTGGTGTCCCATCTTTTCTCCATGAATGAGAAACAAGACAACTCACAATAAAATTGGTGAAAATACAGAAAGTGAATAAATAGATGAATAAAAATGACAGATAAAAGAAAACACATCACTCCTGCACTTAAAAGTACTTTTTTGCTCCAAGTTACCTGACTTGTCAAAAGCCTAAGGCTTACCTGAATGATAAAAAAAATGCCTTTGCTTTCTGAAAGGAAATAGAATAAAGAGGGAGTCTTCCTTCCTTCCTTTCTTCCTTCCTTCCTTCCTTCCTTCCTTCCTTCCTTCCTTCCTTCCTTCCTTCCATCCTTCCCCTCCCCTTCTGACTTCCAGGCCCAAGCATGCAAAATTGAAGTGACACTCTCAATAAACATGGCTTCCCTCTGCCTAATTAGCACATCTAATTCCTTCTGGAGGAATTTCTTTCACAGAAGTGACTTCAGAAGATGGCCCAGAGGTTCATTATCAGATGACAGGTCCTGTATGTGTGTATGGGGAGGATTCTCCAGAAAGGTCATAGATGGATGTTTATGGAAAACCCCCATACCCCCTCTTATTTTTTTCAGAGATAAAGCTGACAACCCAAAAGCTGACAGCCCACTCACACTTAAATCTTAATAATACTAGGGAGAGGAGATGGTTAGGGGCTAGGATTTGTCTGTATTTGGCCTGATAGCTCATTCTGGTCTTCATTAAGGGACACTAATGATGTCAGACAACCAGGAACCTTGGAAAGACTCTTTAGACAGCTATTTCCATCAAAAGAGAAGCGAGGAAAATCAGTCTTATGAAAAAGACAGGTCTCAGTGTGTTTTTAAGCAGCTGATAGGCCAGGATTTTAATGTCAACTTGGTTCAAGGGTCTTCCTCTCTTGGAAAAAAGAAAAAAATTGGAACAGTGTGAATGAAGTGATCACCTCTTCTCTCTCACCATATATTCCTATATAGAGCAGATTTACTATATATGCAAGATAGAAAAAAGAATACACAGTTGACCCCCCTTTTTCATGGGGGATCCATTCTGGACCCCCTTGAGAAAACAGAGTTTTACCTATATTCAAGCCCCATTGGCTTGAATATTGTCGCAAGAGTACTAGGGTGCGCAGGCGTGCATCACTCTCCCTCTGTTCATCCCTCGCAGATAAGCGAGGGATGTGGATCCAAAGACCGTGAGAATGGAGGGAGGACTATACTTCATATTGAAGTTCTTTAGATGTGATGGAACTAAGGCATGGATGACTATTGCTCAGTCAAGTCAACTCATTTTTGCTTCAGTTTTGCTGCTGCATGTGTTTTTGCACAATTATGTTTGCATTCCCACCAACATTTCACAAAAGAAAGCTGGGAACGTGTGTGACCAAGCAACATCAAGCAGTGGTCAGGATGGCAAAAGTTATTAATCAGAAAGAGCACACAAGAAAAGAGATGCTGCAGCACTTTGCTTTGGTTTGAGCCTACAAGGAAGGGCAATATTCTGCTCCCCTCTCCCCTCTCCCAATGAGTTGAGTGCAAACTATATTTCTGCTTTGAAGTCAGTTTGCAGGAATGGAAGTAATCTGAGGATGAAGGGAGAAGGTGGGAGGAGGATAAAGAAACTAGGATGTTTTAAAAGTAGCTGACCACAAAAGATTAATAAGGACTGTTTCTGCAAATTATTTGCAATAATTGTGATTTTTTAAAAATCTGGTACAATCTACTACTATGTTTCAGCTCTGGAACTATTGATATAGTACAGGTTGAGTATCTCATATCTGAAAATCCAAAATGCTACAAAATCCAAAACCTTTTGAGTACTGACATGAAGCTTTGAGACTGAGTTTGGAATATTTTGCATTTTGGAATCCAAGTAGTGTAGTACATATTTTAGTCTGTAACCTCGTTTCGATCCACTGGGAGAGGCGGGGAAACATAAATTATTATTATTATTATTATTATTATTATTATTATTATTATTATTATTATTATTATTATATTTGTGAGGCTGGAGAGAGAGGGTCTGGGAAACAGCAGGAGGTGTGGATTTGCCCCGGGCACTATATATGGATCCCCACCATTTCACATTTTAAAGGCTATTTCAGGCTCACTGGACCTCTTCAACATTCCTTTTTATTGTTGAGCATTATCAACATAATGGTGACATCCCTTTTCAAAGCTCCAGATGACCACTTCTTCAGGGGAATGTACAGTGTACACATACAGACCACAAGCGTTCCAGCCAGTAAGCACACATATGATATTAGCTGGACAAGAACTGAATGGAGAACAACAATGTGATCCAAACTTCAGTCCTTGCTGCACAGTAGCAAAGCCTTTGAACCATTTCACATTAATGAGTTTCTGAGCTGAAACAACAGCAGGAAATCCTGTCCTCTCCTCCACCCCCATGGAAAATTACAAACCCACCTGTGAGAATTAGTGTCCTCAACATCAGTTTTTACTTTCAGGTGAGGTGAAAATGGGAATGGAAATAATTTGCAAGGTTTCACACAACCTTAATCCACATTGACACTTCACCAGGTTTGTTATCATTCAGTGGCTCACACAAATTAACAGATGCAACTTCTGTATTTTCAAAATCCCCACCATTGGGCAATGAAATCTTCTCCTGCTTTGGCATCAGTAAAAAGGAGTAATCTCAAAAGAAAAGTAACAAGGAGGCAAGTGGCTTTTACACCCTCCTCCTACATCCTCCTTCTCTTTGCACAATGGTTACTCTAGTGGAACGCATAATCAGGATGTGATCCCTGCACCACATCCTAAAGAGTACTTACACTGGCATGTGTCACCAAAATGACTACATAACCCCAAAGTAATGTTCCAAAAGTTCTGCCTATGAGTTCCTTCAAAGCTATAAAGCCTGAATTGCAAAGAAAACCCACCAAAACGGAATGCCTGCTGGACTGAGCAAACATCTCCAGAACATTATGTGGGAAGACAGTAATCATTCCTGCCTCTGTTCATCTATACGTTGCAGAGCATCCGATTCAATTAACATAGTGCTTCCCACCTCCCTCCAGGGCTGAAGAGGGTGCGATATAGTCAAGGACTGATCTCACCCTACAGTATCATTGGGGTGACACAGCTGAGCCCCTGATGTGATCCTTGCTGACATCTGTCAGGATGGATCATGATAGGCTTCCCTTACAGGACAGGTGGATTATGGGTATGCCAAGAGGCTGGGGAGTCAGGCAAGGAAAATAGAGGCATTGCCCATGATCTTTTAGTGCGACATTTAAGATAATAATAATAATAATAATAATAATAATAATAATAATAATAATAATAATAAT